>NC_056725.1:349763081-349853081 GCF_019279795.1 Protopterus annectens | reverse complement strand
TCAGGGATTTCCTTCTTCTCCCTCAGCACAGGCCTTTAGCCATACACCCTGTTTTAGATATTGTGGATGATGTGTTTTCGGAGTCAGGTTTGACCCCTGATTCCTTACCTCCAGCTCCCAGCAAGCCTGACAGATATTACAGGGTCCCTGACTCGCACACATTTTTATTTAGAAACCCTGCTGCTGATCCTGAAACTATTTCACAGGGTCCAAAAGGAGTTAAAGCCTCAACAGCAAAAAATCCTACCCCCTCTGACAGAGATTCAAGGGCACTGGATAGATGTGGGAAAAAAGGTTTATACATCTGCAACCTTGGCAATTAGGGCCTTAAACTGCCAGTTTCATATGCTCAAGTATCAACAACGTGTTATGGGATTGAAATAGAAAATTGTGTTGATCTCTGAATGGGCAGAAAATAAAGAATTGCAGGAATTATTGCATGCAGCTGAACAGGTTGGAAAGCATACTTTGCAATGTGGTTTTGATTCCCTAGAGGCCTCCTGCAGGGCCGCAGTTACTGCATCTGTGATTAGGAGGCATGCCTGGTTAAAGGAACAAAATTTGCCTGATCATGTTGTGTCTTTCGGCTTTTCCCGGTTAGGGGTCGCCACAGCGGAACTCTGGTCCGCTAATGATTGGCAGTAGAATTTTATGTACCGAGTTGCCGGCCCTGACGCACAACCTTCAACGAAGGTACGCCCATTCACTCATGTCTCCACACAGAAGACGCTCTAGCTGAAAATAGAACAGGACAATGTCTTATGTTAAACCTAAATTACTAGATGCACCTTTACAGCATGATACTCTGTTTGGTATTAAGGCAGAAGAGGTTTTAAAGAAAATAGAAGACAAAGCTAAGTCTATGCAAACTGTAAAAGACTTCTTACAAGTGCAGCCACCAAGATTAGTAGACACTGGCCTACAAAAAATGGTCCTTTCCTGTGTCAGACAGAGCTTAAAGGGGCAAATCCAGACACCCTAAGGGTTACAGATACCAGGCGCAAGATTCATACAGTTCAAAGCAGTGGGGCGCTTTTACCTCAAAAGCTGGAGGAGATAAAGCGCAAACCTACAGAAAACAGTCCCAATGACTTCCCTCTGCCTTCACCAAGCACTTATCTTTTGGCAGCACCCCTCGGGGAAAAATTAGCACTTTTTGCTCAAAATTGGCAGTTAATAACCCAGGACAATTGGGTGCTAAACATAGTATCACAGGGATACAGATTCCATTTCCATATTCTGCCAATGGCAGACGGTTGGCCAGATCTGCCAAAATGTCAATGGGCAGAGGCACAGAAAGAGGTTATGTCCCTCATGGATATGGGGGCCATTCAGCCAGTACCAGAACAGGAAAAAGAACAAGTTTTTTACTCAAGACTGTTCTTGGTACCCAGAAAGGACAAGGCCTGGCAGCCAGTACTGGATTTATCGATTTTGAACACATACCTGGACATTCCAAAATTCAAAATACTGACTTTGCAGCAGCTTCTGCCCATGCTGGGCAAGAATGTTTGGCTGTTGACAGATCTAAAAGAGGCATACCTGCATGTCCCAATAAGGCAATCGTGCAGAAGATACCTCAGATTCAAGGCTGGCTTAATGCGTTACCAATTCTCTGCACTGCCCTTTGGCTTATCTACTGCGCCCAGGGTCTTTACAAAGTGCCTGGCACCAGTGATTGCATTTTGCAGACAAAGAAGTATACAAATATATCCTTACTTGGACGACTGTCTCATTCATGCAGAGAACAAGGACATTCTTCTTCAACACCTGGCATTTGTGAAAAGGCTTCTAACATGCCTAGGGTACACAATAAATGAAAAGAAATCACAACTGGTACCCTCTCAAAAGATAACATTTCTGGGTGCAAGCTTGATTACAACTGCCTAGATGGCTTACCTCATGCCAGACAAGCAAAGGCAACTGACTACTTACTTCAAACTGATGGCAACAAAAACCCAGTTTATCTGCAAGACAAATTCTGCAGGCTTTGGGCTTCATGGCATCCTGCATCCTACTGATTCCATATGCAAGACTTCATATGAGGAAACTTCAGTGGTACCTAAAACGTTTATGGAGTCAACATTGTCACAGTCTGGAAACAATAATTCCTCTCATTCCCTGCCTACAACAGGAGTTTCTACGGTGGGCAAAGGCATGTCACCAAAACATGGGACGGCCCTTCACTCTACCCCTGCCAGCCAAACCTTAACAACAGACGCATCAGATTATGCATGGGGGGCCCACATGGTGGGAAGATGCATTCAGGGCATATGGACCACAAAACAAATGCATCTACATATCAAGCAGAAAGAGATGCTAGCTGTTCAAAATGCCCTGACAGCCTTCAAGGACTTACTTCATCCAGGACAACTACTAATAAAGACGGACAACACCACGGTCATGTGGTACATAAACAAGCAGGGGAGCACGCACTCATACCCCCTTTTAGCCATGGCACTGTGGGACACAGCTTTGACTTACCAAATAAATCTTCAAGCGCAATTCCTGCCAGGAAAACAAAATACTCTGGCAGATGACTTAAGCAGAAAACTTATGGATCCTCACGAGTGGAAACTAGATCCACAAGTCTTTTGCATGATAACAAAGAAATGGGGGAGCCCAGCCATAGATCTGTTTCCCTCTCCTCAAAATTACCAATTGAAAAGATTCTGCACAAGGACTTATCACAGACAAGCATGGAAAGTGGACGTCCTATCCTTCAATTGGAAAAACCTAGCAGTTTACGCCTTTCCTCCTCTGCCTCTTCTTCCCAAGGTCCTCCTAAAAGCCAGACAAGAGAAACCAAAGATGATACTAATTGCCCCGGACTGGCCCCACCAATGCTGGTACCCAATCCTAAGGAACGTGTCTCAATGCCCAGCTTGGACCTTACCTCAAAGACCTCAACTATTGTCCCAGCAAAACAATCAGATCCTGCACAATCAACTCCAGACACTGAACCTGGTAGCATGGCTGATCATATAGTTATACAAACAACACCTCTCAGTAAAGCTGTGATGGATGTCATTTTGGAAGCCAGAAGGCCTAGTACTAGAAAATGTTATGCTGATAAATGGAAGAGATTCTGTGCTTGGAATCAAGAACAAGGAACTGATACAGCAGAACCAAATATTCCTCAGATATTACAATACTTGACTGAGATACGTGACAAAGGCCTATCTTTCTCATCAAGTAAAATCCATGCCTCTGCCATTTTGGCTCATTACAACACAGAGCCAGCAATCTTTTCTCATCCTTTACTAAAGCAGTATCTTAGAGGAGCCAAAAATTGAAGGCCTCCTAGAAGATCACCAGTACCTGCATGGGACCTCAATTATGTGTTGGAAAAGCTCACCCTGCCTCCATTTGAACCAGCTGCTACTGCTGATAAAAAGTTCTTATCATGGAAAACAGCTCTGCTACTAGCAATTACTTCAGCAAGAAGAGTCTCAGAGCTACAGGCCCTCATGGCTGTGGAGCCTTTTATCATCTTTTACCCCAGGCAGGGTGTCTCTGAGGACAAGTCCAACATTTATGCCTAAGGTGGTTTCCACTGTGGCTCTTAACCAAACTATTCATCTGCCAACCTTTTATCCAAATCCGCAGAACAAGGGGGAGAGAATTCTGCATTCCTTGGACGTACACAGACAGCTAAGATTCTACTTGAGCAGGACTAAAGCTCTAAGAAAAACTGAGCAATTGCTAGTGACATATGCTGCAGGATCAGAAGAAAAGGCTATTTCAAAGCAGACTATTTCAAAGTGGATAAGCCACTGTATTCGTTTCTGCTACTTACACCATGGTAAACCGGTGCCCAAGGGCATTAGGTCTCATTCCACCAGAGCTGTAGCTACTTCAGCAGCCTTTCTCAGAGGAGTACCAACCAAAGACATTCTAGAGGCTGCTACTTGGAGTTCTGTCCACACCTTTACAAAGCATTATCATTTGCCTCTCTACTTCTAATTCCAGGGCAGGCTTTGCCACTGCAGTTCTGCAGGGCCTTATAGCCGCACCTAATGCTGTTTAGCTCAAAGCCTCCCATCCATAGCTTTGGGATTCTACCCAAATGTAATGACTGCAAAAGTGAAACACAAAGAACCTAGTACAGTTGTATACACTTACCATAAATGTAGATGTTCGTGTATTCACTGTTGCAGTCCAGGTTACCCACCCACCATCCCCCTTTCATTCTGGAGTTTATCTTTCCTTCTCTATCTTCTACAATCTATGTGGTGTATTTGCTTGTAGATGAGGGTAAAGTTTATATTGGTACATGTATATATAGATTTTTATACATATATATTTTTGCTACCTTTTGGGGGGCACCTGACATCTGGGGCAAGAAAAACTAAAGAAAATGGCGTCAGCTGCTAGTTTTATACCCCTGACGACCTGACATCATGGAAGAGGAGACAGCAACAGACGCAGGACACAAAACTTTGGAATTCAGGTCGACTGAGGGCAACCTGCCAGCAGACTACCCAAATGTAATGACTGCAACAGTGAATACACTCGAACATCTACATTTACGGTAAGTGTATACAACTGTACTTTCTAATGAGTGAGTATAGATACCCTTTGTTTCCCCTTAACATCCGTTTAAGTTAGAGGACGTTTCTTCACATCTGTTTAAGTTACAAGGCATTTATTCCACCCTTTCCTTTTCCCTTCATCTCCATTATCATTTGTTTAAGTTGGAGGACGATTTCTGTTTAAAAAAAAAACAAAAAAAAAACTCTTTGTACCCTGCTGTCTGTTTTAGCTTTTCAGTCCATTTGTGTTAGAGGGCTTTTTTTCTGGTGTGACTGTCTGATTGTGTGTGTGTGTTGTTTTAGGTTAAATTACTAATTTGTCCATTTTTCGTCGATACAAAAATGTGTCTCAAAAGCCGGAAGGAAAACTCCTTGGTTTTAAGAAATGTGACCAATGTGGAAAGAAGATGCCCCCAAGTGATTCACACTTTGTGTGTGTATTGCTTGGGGCCTCTTCATCTGCAAGAGTCTTGCTCCATATGTCATAGTTTTAACAACCAGGCTCTATTGGAGAGCAAGAATAAACTTATCCTGAAGGGATTGTTAAAAAACCCTTTCTCTGAAACTGTTTCTACTGAGTCCTCCAAATCTCATAAATCATCAAAATCTGACAAGTCACTGAAACATTCTCTTTGGGGCCTATTTCTTCCTCGGCGCCAAAGCAAAAAGCTCATAGACTCTCTGCTCCAAAGGAACCCTTGGAGCCAGACAGCTGTCACTGGATCCAAGAGTTCATCAGAGCAGCTGAGACCCTTTGCTCCGACCTGTTCGGATCCAACTGAATTCAGATATTGGAGCCGATACACACTCAGTTCCCATCTCCTGTTATGGCAAAGTCAAGGTCTCCAACCCTTTCTACTCGGTCTACTAGGAGTTTGCCCAGTGAAGATGTGGATAGGGTAGTGCAGAGGCTGCTGAAGATACCAGCCTTGGCCAAACTTTTATTGGATCCAAACCCAAAGGAATCGGATTAGACACAGCCCTCCCCATCAGTGCCTATACCTCCTCCGATCCATCTACTGGTTTTGGAGCTGGACGATTCCTGACATCCAGCTTATGTCTGCTTTGGATTCAAGACCCATAAGTTCCTCGGACTTGATGTCAGCCCTGACCATTTCTGCCCAGTTGGAGCAGGAGACCTCTAGGAGCCGATACTCTCCTGTCGGGTACTTGGAGCTTGTTCAGATCTCTCCGGATCCGACCCTGCCTCTGGGAGCTTCAGTGCATGTGAGTTCAGCTCCTACCTCTGCTTCGGATCTTCTGTCTTCACCCCCAGAGATTCTCCCCATCCCAGTAACTCTCTTGTCTGATCAAGGTGTTCTTTAGAGCAGGGGCGGACTGCTTTTGAGGTTATGAGGAGGGTTTTGACTACATCTCAGTCTACAACACAACCTACCTCGGATCTTCCTTCCACTTCTGCTCAGGTGTCTTCTCACATACCCTCTCTAAGGATCACAGAGACCCCAGGCCTCAGGGTGTCCATCAGTGGACTCCAACCTCTTCTGAAACCTCCCCAGACTACCCCACTGAGGATGTCCCTCAGAAGAGGGCCTGCGAGAGGAAGCATCTTGACTCCCCGGAGGAGTCCATCACATCAGATACTGACCTCAGTGAGGCAGAAGTGTCCCCTTGGTCACCTTCTGAAAATGTCTCTTTTGGAGACATCCTGGAAATTGTAAAGCAAAGAGGTGACTGGCAGTCCACATCCCCTTCATCCTGGAAATTTTAAAGCTGAGAGGTGACTGGCTGTCCACATCCCCTTCAGCTGAGGAGTCAGTATACCTGAAGGCTTTCGGGTCTCACCTTCAACCTCTTGGGTGACCCCTCCTTCCGATGAGCTTATTGAGTTAATCTCTCATAAGGTTGGGATACCCCAGATTCTATAGAAACAACTCCTAGGAGGCCAAGTCAGTACATTGGTGCCTCCGAGGACAAGTCATTTTTAACTAAAGGTGTAGCAGTTGATGCTTTGGTCGTGGCGGTGGCAACTAAGAAGGAACTTTTTGAGACCAATTCCTCTATCCATCCTCTGAATAAGGATTATAGGACCATAGGTAGGTATGGGAAGTACGTTTTTTTCATCAGTGCCCTTTGCCTTATGGTCTGTGAATTACTTGACCCACTTTACCAGGCTACAGAGGGACCTGTTGAGGGAACTTTCAGACTTCCTCCAAGGAGCTGTAGCAGATGTGGTAGCAGATAAAGTCACCGCTCAGCTCACCACCCTCAATTCAGTTGTAAACACTTCCATGAGACTCCTATCTTATGTAGCAGATGGAACGAGTAGGTCTGTGGGTTCAAGTATCTCTCTCAGGAAGCATGCCTGGATGCGCCTTTGCAATTTTGCTGTGCCCTTCAATTCTTCTTTCATTAATGCCCTTTTTGATTGTGCTTCTCTTTTTGGGCCTAAAGTTAAAGAAACGCTAACCAGGTTTGAACAAGAAGGTAAGACCTTGTCTGCCATTGGAGTATGTTTTTCCACACCTACCAGACCCTTTCCCAAAGGTCAGAGAGGTAGAGGGAAGATGTGGTTCAGAAAATCACAAAGGTCTTTCCAGGACACACAGGGTGAGACGTCCCCTAGAGGCAGAGGGGGAAACAGTAATGGTAGACACCACCCCCGCGGCAGGGAAGGCCCACAGAATCAGGGCTCCAGAGAATCTTTCTTTGATAAGCCCTTTCAGTGGTCCTTAAGGGGTGCCCAGTTGTTCACCTCTGGAGGCAGTTGGGGGAAGATTATCTCTGCACTGCGAGACCTGGCAAAACATAAATGACAAATGGGTGTAGGACATAATATCCTGAGGAGATATTATTCCCTTTTCTTTCCCCAGTCCCACAAACAAAT
Source organism: Protopterus annectens (assembly GCF_019279795.1). Taxonomy (NCBI): domain Eukaryota; kingdom Metazoa; phylum Chordata; order Ceratodontiformes; family Protopteridae; genus Protopterus; species Protopterus annectens. The sequence continues at coordinate 349,845,701 of NC_056725.1, read as the reverse complement.
CATTTACAGACATTCCACCCAGTCGGAAATAAAAAGCAACCTTAGAAATTCAAATGTTGCTGAGAAGGAGTCATCCAAGAAGTCCCTGCAGACCAGAGAGGATTCGGAAATTACTCAAGATTCTTTTTAGTTCCAAAAAAACAGAGGACTGAAGACCCATATTGGATCTCAGCAATCTGAACATATCTGTGAAAAAGACCACATTCCGGATGGTAACACTGCAGTTTATACTTCCATTCCTGAAAAGAGACAATTGGATGTGCTGTACAGACCTTTACAAATGGAAAGATGATCCAGAAGGCACTTGCACTTCCAGCTAAGAGCCAGCCACTTTCAGTTTTGAGCTCTGCCCTTTGGTCTCACTGTAGCCTCCAGAATGTTCACCAAATGCATGGCAATAGTAGCGTCTCACCTGAGACGCCAAGGATTCTGGGTGTTTCCATACTTGGATGACTGGCTCATAATCGCCCTGACCAGGCATCTTCTGCTGCACACCGAGGATTACACTCTAAAACTTTGCTCCTCCTTAGGAATTACCATATGAGAAATCTGCTCTAGAACCATGTCGAAACTTGGTCTTCATAGGAGCAGAATTAGACACAACAAAAATGATAGCAAAACTTCCATAAGACAGAGTGAATGACCTTTGACATTATGTATGATTATTTATAAGAAAGAAGTGAGCTACGGCCAAGCTAGTTCTCCAGGTACTAGGCAAGATGGCCTCCTCAGCTGTCCTCATTCCCTTGGCTTGTCTCCACATGAGAATTCTTCACCGGTTACTTGCAGCACAGTGGTCAATCCCAGAACTTCCAATGACACACTAGATATTGATGACAGATTCATGCAAAAAGGATCTTCAGTGTTGACTTCATTTTCCCTTAGTTCATAGGCTGGTACTAAGCTATCGGCCCTAGGGCCTGTACAACCCTAGCCGTAACAATTCCCTGGCTATTTCTTCCCACAGTATTTACTTCCCTGGACCCCTGTCTAGGGGCAACTGACTTGATCCCCAGGCATTCTCTTTGTTCCTTTCCAACCTCAAGCCAAGGTGACCACTGATGCTTCCCCGATGGGGGGGGGGGCATTATCTGGGGAAGACGGTTCAAGGCATCTTGCCTCAACATGAGACTCATTTGCAAATAAACCTTCTAGAGATGAGGGCAGTGCTTTTGGTGTTGCAAGCATTTAAAGACTCTCTCCCTCTGGGAATGATAGTCTAGTCAAATAACATGTTTGTGGTATGCTGCATAAACAGGGGGTACCAGGTCTTGCCCCCTTTGTCGAGAAGCACTGAGGGTCTAACAATGGGCAACACTTTCCAATCGCTTTCTGATAGCAATGCACATTCTGGGGAAATCCAGTATAATTGCAGACAAATTGAGCAGAGCCATATTATGACCTCACAAGTGGTCCTTAATCAAAATGTTGCAGAAGAGATCTTCCAAAAATGGGCCAGCTTTGCTGCGATATTTTTACATTGCCCACCAGTGCCAAATGCAGCAAATACTTTGCCCTGATCCCCCCTGCGGGGGAATCACCCAACAATGGACTTGTTCACAATTGGCTCCCGGGACGTCTTTATCCCTTTCCATCAATTCCACTAATTCCCAAATATTTGCAGAAAGCAAGCTTGTTGGAGACAATAAACCTAATTGCACCCATTGGCCTTGACAAATCTGGTTTCCCTTTCTTCAGCCTCATTTACGGGATGAACCATGGATTCTGGACCCTGCTCCTGACCTTCTGAATCACCCATCAGGAATGGTTCTTCCCAGTCTGGGCAATCTCAAACTAACAGCTTGGCTGCTCCAGTTCCGCTGATCACCACGTTTCCTCTCCTTTCGTCTTCTGTTAAACATTATCCTATTATCTTCCCATAAGTTATCTACACATAAGTTGTATAGAGGTAAGTGGAAAAGATTTGTTTCACGGGCCAGCAGTAATCGGATAGATGTTCTTTGTGTTTCACTGTTGCAGTCATTACATTTGGGTTATCCTGCTGGCAGGTTGCCCTCATTCGGCCTGAATTCCAAAGTCTTGGGTTCTGCGTCGGTTGCTGTCGCCTCTTCCCTGACGTCAGGTCGTCGGGGGTATGAATGATGCAGCCGACGCCATTTTATTCAGTCTTTCTTGCTGCGTGTTGCCTGAAGCAGAAGCAGTTCGCAAGTGCCGGTCGGCCGACTCCTGAGATTTTCGTGTTCGAGTTTCAGATCCAAAGTCTTCATTAAAAGCTAAGTTCCCCGTTGGGGAAACTTTTTTCTTGCTCCAGACCGATGTCAGAAAAAGTTAATAATTGCATTTCTTGTGGGAAGCAAATACCTCATAAGCACTTTCATTCTTACTGTATTCCTTCCCTAGGCCCTGACCACGACATTGCTAGTTGTCGGTTTTGTGCTAGATTTAACCAACGCACTATTAAGAGTTGGTACGATTTTGCATTAAGCTATTTTGGGTGAAGATTTAATTATACAATGTCGTCGGATAACCATCCGACTACTGGAGTTCACAAAAAAAATGCAAAGAAAAAGAAAGAGACAGGCAACTGTGGTCCAAAACCGACGACAAAGCTTCTCCTAAGCAAGTCACTGATTCGCTGGTTCTCAGTGAGGCGCTTTCACAGCCCCTGATGCCCGCTACTTTAGAGTCGCAGGCCGCTACCGACTCCCATGTGGAGTCGGCTAGGCTGCAGAAAACTCAAGGTATTGGAGCCTCGGAGTTTATTCCCTCAGATGGGTCCGGAGCCACTGAGCAGGCATCGGCTTCTGAGGGTGTATTCAGACCTAAACAATTATATATTAAACTGACTTCAAAGACTAAAACACTTTTAAAGACAAAGAAGCAAGTTCACCAGCCACAAGGACAGGCCTCCATGCCCAAAAACAGATGCTCAAAATGGCCGAAGACTTAATTACCTTGATCAGGGGTTCCCATCCCCCTCCTGATAAGAGGCCTAGGCAAGAGACAAACTATGAATTTTCAGATCAGGTTTCCATTTCTTCTGATTCCTCTTCTGATCAGGAATATTCTCTTCCCTTATGAGGATTCTGATGCTGAAGAATCAATTCCTTCAGCTTCTCCTCCTGAGGACTACTCTTTTGGGGAAACCTTGCATACCATGAGGGAGCACTTCCACTGGGAGAGCCAAGATTTTTCAGAATCTAAGACAAGGCTCAGAGACTTCCTTTTACTTCTGCAACACAGGCCTCTAGCTATTCCACCTGTGTTGGACATTGTGGATGATGTTTTCTCGGAGTCCAGTCTGACCACTGACTCTACCTCCAGCTCCTGTTAAGCCGGACAGATACTAGAGGGTCCCTGACTCTCATAAATTCCTTTTCAAAAACCCTTCTGCAGACCCAGAAACTATTTCTCAGGGTCCAAAAGGGGTCAAGACTTCCACTGCAAAAAACCCTACACCCTCTGATAGGGATTCTAGGGCTCTGGATAGATGGGGAAAAAAGATTTACACATCTGCTACTTTGGCTGTAACGGCCTTAAATTGCCAATTTCATATGCTCAAATATCAGCACTATATCATGACACTGCTTAAACAGAAAATGATGGCAAATTCTGAATGTGCAGAAAACAAAGAAATACAAGATTTATTGCATGCAGCTGAACAAGTTGGAAAACATACTCTCCAATGTGGTTTTGATTCTCTGGAGGCGTCCTGCCGGGCCGCTGTTACGGGTTCTGTCATTAGGAAGCATGCTTGGTTGAAAGAACAAAATCTGCCTGACCATGTTAAAGCAAAATTATTAGATGCTCCTTTACAACATGATACCTTGTTTGGTGTTAAGGCAGAAGAGGTGTTAAAGAAAATGGAAGACGAAGCTAAATCTATGCAAATGGTCAAAGATTTCTTACAGGTACAGCCACCTAGATTTAGCAGACACTGGTCTACAAAGAATTGGTCCTTTCCAGTCTTAGACCTCAATGGGGCAGATCCAGACGCCCTAGAGGCAGATCACAGCCGCAAGGATCCTACAGGTCTAAGCAGTGGAGTGCCCCTACCTCCAAAGGTGGAGAGGACAAATCACATTCATATAGGAAACAGTCCCAATGACTTCCCCCTGCCTGCACCAAGCACTTATCTTCTGGCAGCACCCTTAGGGGGAAAGCTAGCACTTTTTTTTCCTCAAAATTGGCACATTATAACCCAGGGTAAATGGGTTCTAGACATAGTGTCTCAAGGCTACAAGTTTCATTTCCATACCCTATCAAGGGCAAATGGTTGGCCAGACCTGCCAAAAAATCAATGGGCAGAGGCTCAGAAACAAGTGGCTGCTCTCATGGACATGAGGCATTTCAACAAGTGCCACAGCAAGAGCAGGGACAAGGATTTTACTCGACTGTTCTTGGTACCCAGAAAGGACAAAGCATGGAGACCAATACTGGACCTATCTATTCTAAACACTTTCCTGGATGTACCAAAATTCAAGATGTTGACCTTACAGCAGCTTCTGCCCATGCTGGGCAGCAAGGCATGGCTCTTGACTTTAGACCTAAAAGAGGCATACCTGCATGTCCCAATCAGACAAACATGCAGAAGATTCCTCAGATTCAAGGCTGGCTCAAAGCATTACCAATTCTCTGCACTGCCCTTTGGCTTATCTACTGCACCCAGGGTCTTCACAAAGTGCCTGGCACCAGTAATTGCATTCCGCAGACAAAGAGGAATACAAATATATCCTTACTTAGACGACTGTCTCATACAAGCAGAAAACAAGTACATTCTACTACAGCATCTGACGTTTGTGATAAGACTTTTAACATGCCTAGGGTACACAGTCAGCAAAAAGAAATCAAAACTAGTACCCTCTCAAGAGATAATATTCCTGGGTGCAAGCTTAAATACAACTGCCCAGATGGCTTATCTCACTCCAGACAAACAAAGGCAACTGACTACCTATTTCAAGGAAATGGCAACAAAGGCCCAGTTATCTGCAAGAAAAATTCTGCAGGCTTTGGGCTTCATGGCATCCTGCATCTTACTAATTCCATATGCAAGACTGCATATGAGGAAAATTCAGTGGTACCTAAAAAGTGTTTGGACGCAACATTGCCACAGTCTGGAAACAATGATTACTCTAATTCTCTGCCTGCAACAGGAGTTTCGATGGTGGGCAAAGGCTTGTCACCAAAACAAGGGACAGGCATTCTCACTACCCCCAGCCAAGCAGAGACTAACGACGGATGCATCGGATTATGCCTGGGGGGCACACATGGCAGGAAGAGGTATTCAGGGCACCTGGTCCACAAGCCAAAAGCATCTACATATCAATCAAAAAGAGATGCTAGCTGTTCAAAATACCCTGACAGCCTTCAAGGGCCTACTTCATCCGGGACAACTACTGATAAAGACAGACAACACCACGGTCATGTGGTACATAAACAAGCAGGGGGGCACTCATTCTTATCCCCTGTGCAGACTAGCCATGGCTTTATGGGACACAGCATTGACTTACCAAATTCATCTGCAGGCACAATTCCTGCCAGGAAAGGAAAACACTCTGGCAGACGAACTAAGCAGAAACCTCATTGATCCCGAGTGGCACCTGGATCCACAAGTCTTCAGCATGATAACAAAGAAATGGGGATGCCCGGACATAGATCTGTTTGCCTCCCCTCCAAACAATCAACTAAAAAGATTCTGCAGAAGGACTTATCACAGACAAGCTTGGAAAGTGGACACCTTATCTTTCAACTGGACAAACCTATCAGTATATGCTTTTCCTCCAATACCTCTCCTCCCCAAGGTACTCCTAAAGGTCAGGCAGGAGAAACCAAAAATTATTCTGATTGCCCCAGACTGGCCACGCCAGCACTGGTATCCGATCTTAAGGAACTTGTCCCAATGCCCAGCCTGGACCTTACCTCAAATACCTCATGTACTGTCCCAGCAAAACAATCAGATTCTGCACAGCCAACTCAGGACCCTAAACCTAGCAGCATGGCGGATAATGTAGCCATACAAACCACACCTCTCAGTAAAGCTGTGATGGATGTCATTTTAGAAGCCAGAAGGCGTAGTACTAGAAAATCTTATGCTGGGAAATAGAAGAGATTTTGCACTTGAAACCAAGCTCAAGGAACTGATACAGCTGTCCCAAATATTCCACAGATTTTGCAATACTTAACTGAGATGCTGGACAAAGGCCTATCTTTCTCATCAATTAAAATCCATGCCTCTGCCATTTCGGCTCATTACAATACAGAGCCACCACTCTTTTTCTCATCCTTTATTAAGGCAGTACCTCAGAGGAGCCAAAAACTTAAGGCCTCCAAGGAGAATGCCAATACCTGCATGGGACCGCAATTATGTCTTGGAAAAACTCACCTTACCTCCTTTTGAGCCAGCTGCTACTGCATATATATAAAATTCTTATCTTGGAAAACAGCTCTGCTCCTAGCAATAACTTCTGCAAGATGAGTTTCAGAGCTACAGGCTCCCATGGCCGTGGAACCCTTATCATTTTTTATCTAGACAGGGTCTCTCTGAGAACAAAACCTACATTTATGCCTAAGGTGGTATCCAGTGTAGCCCTTAACCAAACTATTCATTTGCCAACCTTTTATCCAAATCCACAGAACAAGGGGGAGAAAATTCTGCATTCTTTGGACGTACACAGACAACTTAGAATGTTCATCGTGTTACCCTGCTGCAGTCATCACACTTGGGTTATCCTGCTGTCAGGCGGTCCCACAGTCGGCCCGAATTCCAAAGTCTTGGTCCGGCGTCGGTTGCTGTCACTTCTTCCCTGATGTCAGAGCGTCAGGGGTATAGAAGAGGCATCCGACGCCATTTTCTTCAGTCTTTCTTGCCGCGCGGTGCCCAAAGCAGAAGCAGTTCGCAAGTGCCGGTCGGTCGACACCTGAGATTTTCGATTTGAATATCAGTCCGAAGTCTTAAATAAAGCTAAGTACCCCGTTGGGGAACATTTTCTTGCCTCAGTCCGATGTCAGAAAAAGTTAACAATTGCATTTCCTCATAAGGACTTCCATTCCTATTGTATTCCTTGCCTAGGCCCAGACCACGACGTCACAGGTTGTCGGATTTGTGCTAGGTTTAATAAACGCACTATCAAACGCCATTGTGACATCGCACGGCATTACTTTGGTAGGAAATTCAATTATATCATGCCGTCGGAGCAGCCGACGACCGTAATTCATAAAAACCGCAAGGATAATGACAGGCAGCCTAGGAATAAGACAGACCCCGAGGCCTCAGCTGGGCCTGTCACTGGTTCTCCGGTTTTCAGTGAGGCACCTACGAAGCCCCTGACGACCGCAGAGCTGGAACCCCAGACAGCTGCCGACTTCCAAGCGGAGTCTACTAGGCTGACGCAGCCATCTACTGACACCGGAGCAGATTTATACACCGGTGCAGAGGAAACATCTTCGGTTACAGAAGGTGTCTTCAGACCGACTACTCTCACCATTAAATCTTATGCTAAGCTTAAAACTCCTTTAAAACCTAAGAAAACTGTTCATCAGTCTACAGTTCAAGGCCCCATGCCTAAGAAACAGATGCTTAAGATGGCTGAAGATTTAATTACCCTTATCAGGGGTTCCCATCCCCCTCCTGATAAAAGACCAAGACAAGAGGAGGATTATGCATCCTCTGACCAGGTTTCTCTCTCCTCAGATTCTTCTGAGGAACAGGATTACACTTTTCCACCTTATGAGGATTTTGATGCTGAAGACTATTCCCTCAGCATCTCCCCCTGATGACTACTCCTTTGGGGAAACATTACATACCATGAGGGAACATTTCCACTGGGAAGGCCAGGATTACTCAGATTCTAAGAAAAGGCTCCGAGAGTTCCTTTTATTACCGCAGCACAGACCTCTTGCTATCCCACCTGTTTTAGATATTGTGGATGATGTCTACTTGGAGTCTAGTTTAAATCCAGACTCTCTACCTCCTGCTCCAGCCAAACCAGACAGATACTACCTATTATTCCATTAAGGTTTAGTATAAATGGATGTAAGGTTTTTTAAGCTTTTGTACTCTGTTAAAGGCTTTTGGCCGAGGCGCTAGAGGTTTCTAAGCTGTGTGCTCTTAATAAATTTCCTTCTACGGATTTGCTGGTTTATCGTTTGTGGTTTTTAAAGTTTTTCTGTCTGCTGTGGTTATCGATAATATGACCAGTGATTCCCTAGTGGGTTTACCTAGGATATTCCTAGATACTCCGCTGGAGATTTTACCTAAATCTACGGACACTGCACCAATAACGATGGATGTTACAGCCGGTTCGAATTCTACATTTATTGTATCTAATCGAAATGATGGTTCCAGTTCAAATGAAACAGGCAATGGGGTGCTGAATAAATGGACAAAAGACAGAAAATTATGGAATCAGAACCCCTTTTCTAAACTTGGTAAGAAAACGGAAACTTTCAATAATCCAGAAGTATCTGATATGCTTTCACGTATAGAGAAATTATTGTTTAAAGAAACTGCTGTGTTTCTAAATTCACAAAGTATGCAGAGGTATGAGGAGTTAGAAATCACTCCTCGTGGTCTCAGAGCTGCTAAAAATCCTTCTACTCCGTTTGATTTGACTGTATTAGAAGAACGCTCTTTTCATGAGAGGTGGATAGCTGCTGCACACAAGTGCAGCTTAGAGTGGGTACATATCCTGGTTGAACGCGATCAATTCAAAAAACAAAAACTAAGAGAGGAGATTAAAGGTTTATGCAAAGACATTACTAATATCATATCTCATGAAGAATTGCAATGTTTCCTGGTTAAAACAAATGAACAGTTGCTAGGATATGAGCGAGAATTGATTGACAGGAAAAAGAACAAATTAATTCGCGATATACGTGATTACGACAACAAACGGGCGTTTCTTGTAGCTACGAATCCTAAGGGGCGGAAACCACAGGTTCAATTTGATCCACAGAAGAAGCGAGCTCAGAACACGGAGAACAGGGCTTTTACATCTGGGGAAAGTATAACTTCAGTAACAGAAGGTGATACAGATGAAGATTTCCCTCATTTACCGCCTGTGGGTAATAACACTTACCTGAATACTTTTCGTGGAGGTTATAGAGGCAGGAAACGCAGTTGGAATGGGACAACACAGGGTTATTACCCAGAACAGCGTACTTTTCAACGGACAAACAAACGAGGCAAATGGGACTAATATTGTTAATAATTTGACTACATGTGAGTATGTAATTAACCTGTCTGGTTTTGAGCTTTCAGATATTCATATAGCTGTATTAGAAAAAGGTTTAAAGTTCATACCAACGGTCTTACCGAGACTACATGAGTTGAAGTGTGATGTTTTTCGTTTAGTACGAAAGTTAAAGCTTGTGCATTTCTTCAATTTAGAAGGTGAGAATAATAAGGATGAGAATAATGTAAATGAACAAAGTAGTAGTTCGGCTGATAGTTTTTACTCTTGTTATTCTATGGAAGATGACGTTGTTTGTAATAATGCTTATTGCAAGTTAAATACGGAAAAAATCAAAGTGAAAAGTGATTTTATTCCCTATTGTAATAATGAATGTATATCTCGTTTAGATATGTCATTGAATCATAATATACAAATAGCATTTAATAGATTCATGAATAAAAATAAGAAATGTATAAAGTATAATTTGGATAAAAACGAATGGGAATGTTTAAATAATTTAAGTAAGAATGCACAAATGGTGTTTAAACCGGCAGATAAAGGTGGGAAGTTGGTGCTAATGAACTATACTCAATATTCTTTGATGTGTTACAAACATTTAAATGATAGTACAGTATATCAATACATAGATATGTCAGATTATTATAAAGCTCAAGCTCAATATACTGAATTATTAGATAAAGGTAAAAGACTGCATTATTTTTCAAATAAGGATGTAAAAGACAAATTTGCTATAAGGAATCCTAGAATGCCATGTTTTTACTGTTTGCCAAAAATTCATAAGGATTTGTTAAATCCGCCAGGACGCCCTACTGTTTCAGCTAGTGGAAGTTTTTTGAATAATATCTCTTGTTTTTTACATGAATTTTTGGTTCCAGTAGTTAAAAAACTACCATCATATGTAAAAGATGTTTTTGAATTTTTGACAAAAGTGCATCAACTAAAATGGGAAAATGATATGTTTTTTATAGTTGTAGATGTTGTAAGCCTTTATACTACTATAAAACATGTAGATGGTATAAGAGCTATCAAATATTTTTTAGGTGAAAGTCCTATGGTAGAATACATTGTGGAATTAATTATTATGGGTTTACAGAACAACATATTGAATTTGATGGAAATTTATACAGACAAACACAAGGAACAGCAATGGGGGCTCCGTTTGCCCCATGTTATGCCAATGTATTTATGGGCTTGTTTGAACAATTGTATATTTATACTAATCAATTTTTTCAGAATTTTGTAATTAAGTACTATAGATACATAGATGATCTCATTTTTATTTGTGAAGGTGGTTTTGAGTCAGTTGATCAGTTTATAAATGAAATACAGATAAATGACATGGGAATAAAATTTGATGGATTACAGAAAGGAAATAAGGTTAATTTTTTGGATGTAGAAGTACTAGGTGAGAGTTATTGTAAAAAAGTAGTCACTAAAATACATAGGAAATTCCAAGAAGGTAATAATATACTGCATGGTGAAAGTTATCATCCTTTGCATACTATTAAATCTATTCCATACACTGAGTTTATTAGAATAGTAAGATTATGTAGTAATAATGTAGATAGAGATAGAGAATTATATGATAGTTTCCAGAAGTTTAAGGAAAGAGGGTATGATGAAATTAACTTAAAAGAGAGCTTAAATAAAGTTTTGTATAAGGAAAATGTAAAATGTATCTGGACATCTTATAAAAATAGTAATAGAATAGAGCAGGAGAAAAATATATGTTTTACTACCACTTATTCAGTGTTATCTGAAGAAATTATAGATATAATTAAATCTAGTTGGAATATTGTAAGAAATGAAGTAGATTGTTTAAAACAAAAAAATTACTTTTTTCTTTTAATAGGGGTAGAAATATTAAAGATTTCATAGTGCATAGTAGGTTTCAAAGACCTAAATTGGAGAGATTAAGAGGAATAAAGGAGAAAGGTACAGTAGTGTGTGGTAAATGCACTATTTGTAAATATGTGACTCGGACTTTTGAAAAAATTAATGGCAAGAATTTTCAGACAAATGCATGTTTTACTTGTAGGAGTCAAAAAGTTATATATGCAATTAAATGTACGTGCAATAAATTTTATATAGGGGAAACGAAAAGACAATTTTCATGCAGGATAAAAGAACACATAAGGGATATTAAGAACTATAAATTAACTAGTCCTGTGGCTACACATTTTAATGAAATTCATATGGGGAGTCTGGATGGGTTTCAGGCTGCAGTTTTAGATAGTATAGTCCTTAATAAATTTATGAGTGATGAACAGGTTAAACAATTATTAAGGAAAAAAGAAGCATTTCTAATTTTGAAATTTAATACTATGTTTCCTGTTGGATTGAATCAGGAATGTTTCTGGAAAAGTTTTGTGTAAATATGTATATATGGTTCTGTTTTTTTAAGAAAAAGTGTAAATTAAGCTTGTTTCACAAGTAATTAATTAATTATTCCATTAAGGTTTAGTATAAATGGATGTAAGGTTTTTTAAGCTTTTGTACTCTGTTAAAGGCTTTTGGCCGAGGCGCTAGAGGTTTCTAAGCTGTGTGCTCTTAATAAATTTCCTTCTACGGAGTTGCTGGTTTATCGTTTGTGTTTTTTAAAGATATTACAGAGTACCTGACTCACACAAATTCCTTTATAAAAGCCCTGTAGCTGACCCAGAAACCATATCCCAGGGTCCTAAGGGAGCAAAGGCTTCTATGGCTAAAAATCCTGTGCCCTCTGAAAGAGATTCCAGAGCCCTAGATAGATGGGGAAAGAAAATATACACCTCTGCAACTCTGGCTATGAGAGCATTAAATTGCCAGTTTCACATGTTGAAATATCAACAATTCCTGATGTCTCAGTTAAAACAAAAAATGAGCACACACTCAGAACAGCCTGAATTCAAGGAAATGCAGGATCTGTTGCATGCAGCTGAACAGGTGGACAAGCATACTTTACAGTGCAGATTTGATTCACTGGAAGCTTCCTGTAGAGCAGCTGTTACTGGCTCAGTCATTCGTAGACATGCTTGGTTAAAAGAGCAAACCCTCCCTGACCATGTTAAAGCAAAATTATTAGTTGCACCTTTACAACAGGATGTATTATTTGGTGTCAAAGCAGAAGAGGTTTTAAAGAAAATGGAGGATAAGGCTAAGCAAACGGTCAAGGATTTCTTGCAGGTACAACCCCCTCGCTTCAGCAGAAATTGGCCAACAAAAAATTGGTCCTTTCCAGCTTCAGACAGATGACAGAGGGGCAAATACAGACACCCAAGGGGCAGAGGTCAGTCACAGGGCCCTTACAAACCTCACCAATGGGGTTCTGCTACCCAGAAAGGAGGAGAAGACAGGCCCCAAGCTAGCAGAAGGCAGACACAATGACTCTATTCTCAAACTACCAAGCAAATCTCTCCTGGCAACACCCTTGGGAGGAAAACTAGCATTTTTTGCAGACAACTGGCACATCATCACAAAAGACAAATGGGTTCTAAACATTGTCTCTCAAGGATACAGATTCCACTTTCATACCTTGCCAAGGATCAAAGGAATGCCAAACCTGCCACCAAATCAATGGGCAGAGGCACAAAAACAAATTACAGCTCTCATGAACATGAGAGCCATTCGACAGGTACCTACACAGGAGCAGGGACAAGGATTTTACTCGAGACTCTTCCTAGTTCCAAGAAAGGACAAAGCATGGAGACCCATTCTGGATCTTTCAATTCTGAACACCTATCTGCAAGTACCAAAATTCAAGATGCTAACACTACAGCAGCTTCTTCCCATGCTGGGCAAGAATGCTTGGCTAGTCGCTTTGGACCTCAAGGAGGCATACCTGCATGTCCCTATCAGACAAAATTGCAGAAGATACCTCCGCTTCATTGCAGGTTCAACGCATTATCAATTCTCTGCATTGCCCTTTGGCTTATCTACTGCACCCAGGGTCTTCACAAAATGCCTGGCACCAGTAATTGCATACTGCAGAAAAAGAGGAATTCAAATATACCCATACCTGGACGACTGTCTTATTCAAGCAGAAAGCAAGGACATTCTTTACAACATCTGGCATTTGTCAAACACCTTCTAAGTTGCCTAGGGTACACAGTAAACGAAAAGAAATCAAAACTAGTACCTCACAAAACATAACATTCCTGGGTGCCAGCTTGAATACAACAGCCCAGATGGCTTATCTCACGCCAGACAAACAACGACAGCTGTTTCAATATTTCAAAATAATGGCAACAAAGACCCAACTCCCTGCAAGAAAAATTCTGCAGGCCTTGGGATTCATGGCATCTTGCATACTACTAATACCATTTGCAAAACTGCATATGAGGAAATTACAATGGTACCTGAAAAGTGTATGGACTCAGCACAGCCACAGCTTGGAAACAATGATTCCACTCATTCCCTGCCTTCAACAGGAGCTTCTATGGTGGGCACAGGCATGTCACGTCAACAAGAGTCAGCCTTTCACCTTACCCACAGCCAGGCAAACTATGACAACAGATGCATCGGACTATGCCTGGGGAGCACACGTGGCAGGACAGTGCATTCAGGGCAAATGGACAACAGATCAGAGACACCTGCATATCAATCAAAAAGAAATGCTAGCAGTGCAGAATGCCCTAACAGCTTTCAAGGACCTTCTACACCCAGGACAACTACTAATAAGGACAGACAACACCCCAGTTATGTGGTACATAAACAAGCAAGGGGGCACACATTCCTACCCTCTATGCAGGCAAGCAATGACCTTGTGGAACACTGCACTGTCTTACCAGGTTCAATTACAAGCACTATTCCTGCCAGGAAAGAAAAACACATTGGTAAACGACCTAAGCAGAAACATCATGGATCCACACGAATGGAAACTAGATCCACAAGTATTTGCAGTGATAGCTCAAAAATGGGGATGCCCAGACATAGATCTGTTTGCAAGCCCCCACAACCACCAACTTCAAAAATTTTGCACAAGGACCTTCCATCCACTAGCTTGGAAATTGGACGCTCTCTCATTCAGTTGGAAAACATTAACAGTGTATGCCTTCCCTCCACTGCCTCTTCTAGCAAAGGTACTGCTGAAAGTCAGATTAGAGAGGTCACAAATGATTCTCGTTGCACCACACTGGCCATGCCAACATTGGTATCCAATTTTAAGGAACATGGCCCAGGGCCCACCATGGATTTTGCCACAAATTCCTCACCTGCTCACCCAGCGAGACAACCTGATTCTACACAGCCAGCTCAAGACTTTAAACCTGGCTGCATGGCAAATTACCTAAACAACCAGCCAACCCTTTATCCAAAGCTGTTATGGATGTCATTCTGGAGGCCAGGAGGCCCTGCACCAGGAAAACCTATTCAGACAAATGGAAAAGATTTTGCTCCTGGAACCAGGCTAAAGGCCTAAATCCCCTGTAGCCGAACATTCCTCAGATTCTGCAATATTTAACTGAGATGTTACACAAAGAGCTTTCTTTTTTATCTATTAAGATCCATGTCTCAGCAATTTCAGCTCATTACAGCACGGATCCTCCTTTATTTTCACATCCACTCCTAAGACAGTACCTCAGAGGGGCTAAGAACTTAAGACCCCCAAGGAGAGCTCCAACACCTACTTAGGATCTCAACTTTGTCCTGGAAAAGCTTACACTGCCACCCTTTGAACCAGCTTTTTCAACTGATTTAAAATTTCTTTCATGGAAAACTGCCCTACTACTAGCGATAACCTCAGCTAGAAGAGACTCAGAGCTACAGGCACTAATGGCAGTGGAACCTTTCCTCATTTTTCATCAAGACAGAGTTTCTCTACAAACTAATCCTTCCTTTATGCCAAAGCTGGTGTCCAGTGTGGCCCTAAACCAAACCATTCACTTGCCCACCTTCTTCCCAAATCCCCAGAACAAAGGAGAAAGACTCCTGCACTCTTTGGATATTCACAGGTAATTACGTTACTACTTGGATAAAACTAAGGCTTTCAGAAAAACTGACCAGCTCTCTTTGTAGCCTATGCTACAGGATCACAAGGAAAAGCTATCTCAAAACAGACGATTTCTAAATGGTTAGGATATTGCATACGTTTCTGCTACACACATCATGGGAAACCAGTACCTGCTAACATTAGGTCCCACTCCACCAGGGCTACAGCTACATCAGCAGCCTTTCTCAGGGGAGTGCCAACCAAGGATATTCTGGAAGCTGCTACTTGGAGTTCAGTGCACACCTTCACCAAGCACTATCACTTCCCTCTTTACTCTAAGACTAGAGCTGGTTTTGCCACTGCAGTTTTGCAGGGCCTACTAGCTTCTTCTAACCCTGTTTGACTCCACCTTAGCTTTGGGATTCAACCCGTGTGTGATGACTGCAGCAGGGTAACACGATGAACATAGTACAGTTTTGTACCTACCATAAATGTAGATGTTCGAGTGTTCACCCTGCTGCAGTCCAGGTTACCCTCACTCCATCCCCTCTAAACTAGCTGAACTTATCTCTACCACTTTATCCTATACTACCTCTGTGGTGTATTTGCTTGTACCTAAGGGTTTTGTTTTATTTTTATATAGCCATATGTGTATATATATATATATATATATATATATATATATATATATATATTTTGCCTACCTTTTGGGGGCACCTGACATCTGGGTCTAGAAAAACTGAAAAAAATGGTGTCGGATGCCTCTTATATACCCCTGACGCTCTGACGTCAGGGAAGAAGCGACAGCAACCGACGCTGGACCAAGACTTTGGAATTCGGGCTGACTGCGGGACCGCCTGATGGCAGGATAACCCAAGTGTGATGACTGCAGCAGGGTGAACACTCGAACATCTACATTTATGGTAGGTACAAAACTGTACTTTCTACTTGGACAAAACTAAAGTTTTCAGAAAGACAGAACAATTACTAGTGGCATATGCCACAGCATCACAAGGAAAGGCTATCTCCAAGCAGACTATTTCAAAATGGATAGGTCACTGCATTCGTTTCTGCTACTCACAGCATGGCAAACCAGTGCCTAAGGGCATTTGGCCACATTCAACCAGAGCTGCAGCCACTTCTGCAGCCTTTCTCAGGGGAGTACCAACCAAAGACATTTTAGAGGCTGCCACTTGGAGTTCAGTGCATACCTTTACAAAGCATTACAATCTGCCTCTTTACTCTAAATCCAGGGCAGGCTTTGCCACTGCAGTTCTGCAGGGCCTCATAGCCGCTCCTAATGCTATTTAGCTCCAGCCCCCCAACCATAGCTTTGGGACTCAACCCAAATGTAATGACTGCAACAGTGAAACACGAAGAACATAGTACAGTTGTGTACTCTAATCATAAATGTAGATGTTTGAGCATATTCACTGTTGCAGTCCAGGTTACCCACCCGCCATCCCCCTTAATTTTGCTGGAACTTATCTTTACTTCTCTAATCTATACAACCTAGGTGGTGTATTTGCTTATAGATGAAGGTAAAGCTTATTTCTGGTGCATGTATGTTTTATTTACATAAATTTAGCCTACCCTTTTGGGGGCACCTGACATCTGGGCAAGAAAAACCTGAATAAAATGACGTCAACTGCATCTTTTACACCCCTGACGACCTGACTTCAGGGAAGAGGTGACAGCAACCGACGCAGGACCCAAGACTTTGGAATTCAGGCTGACTGAGGGCAACCTACCAGCAGGATAACCCAACTGTAATGTCTGCAACAGTGAATACACTTGAACATCTACATTTATGGTAAGTGTACACAACTATACTATCTTTTTACTGTGCCCATACACTCTCTATTCTAGAATTTCTGGTGAAACTTTTCAATGAAGGTACTGCCGCAACTACTATCAGAGTACAGTTGTCAGCAATTTCAGATTTTGGTATAGGAGAAAATGGACCTGTAATCATGTCAAACAGACTTTATAGAGCATTCCTAAAAGGAATTATAATGATAAGACCCCCATACAAAAACCCGTCACTACCTTGGGATCTAAATTTTGTTTTGTCTGACTTTATTTATCCTCCTTTCAAACCATCTGCTAACTGTGAACTGAAGTACCTTTCCTGGAAAACACTCTACTTAGTGGCTGTTACTTCACCAAGGAGAGTCTCAGAATTACAAGTTTTATCTGCCAAGCCAACTTATCTAATTTTTCATAAGGACAGAGTTTATTTATGCACCAACCCTTCATTCCTACCTAAAGTTGTGTGAGAATGTAACCTAAATCAGTCTATTGAGCTACCTGTGTTCTTTCCAAACTTCCAAAATAAAGGGGAATATTCATTGCATCTTCTGGACGTGCATAGACAAATATGTTTCTACCTACACAGGACTTTGTAATTCAGACGATCAGCTCAGTTATTTATTTCTTACTCTGATGTTAGAAAAGGCCTGCCAGTGTCCAAAGTTACCTTGTCCAAACGGCTTTCACAGTGTATAACCTTCATTTACAACTCTTAAGAACAAATCTCTCACTACCCCTGTTAAAGCTCATTCCACTAGGTCAGTAGCTACTTCTGCAGCCTTGCAAGCTTGGTTACCTTTGGATGATGTCTGTGCTGCAGCAACATGGGAAAAACCTCATACCTTTATTACTCATTACAAAGTGGATTTGGCCTCTAGGAGTAGAGCATCCTTTGGTTCTGTGGTTCTGAGGAATATTATCCCATGAGCCACCCAAGAAGCAGGTTGCGTGGGACTTGGTCCCATCAGTAAGAATAAAGGCGAGATTGGCAACCCATAAAGAGGTTATGTACTTACCATAACATTCTATGTGTGTTGTCCAGCTCTACCTTTATTCTCACAACCCACCATCCATACCCCCTACCTATACTCTTGGGAGACTGAGTAGCACAAATTTGGTGTTATAGGACTCTATAGTCTCAGAGACAATTTATGTTTGTTAATCTGTGGAAGCAGTTACCGCTCTTTGACTTGTCAAGGGCAAACAAGATCTGGGGAAGTTAGGAAGTTACATTATGGGTAAGGGAGAATGCATACTATCTTTGCTAAGGGCCTCGAGCTTTTGAAGAAGGCCGAGACAGATCCGAGGGATCGGATCTGACCCATCAGTGAGAATAAAGGTCGAGATGCACAACTTCCCCTTGACTTATGTTCAATCTCCCACACCTCACACTTTAAAAATGAACTAAAAGTTTATTTTCTCAATTCCAGAACCTGCCCTTGCCATGACCCCACCTAGTCTTCCTTCCCATTATGTACCCTCAAAAGGACCATACTTAGTACCTCATTACACCTCTCGCCAATGTGTCTACTATGCATTTGCATAATTTTATACAAACAAAATTTTTATTGTTGACCTATTGAACTATATCAATGTAAAATTGTTACTTAGCTTCTTTTTAATGCAACTTTAACTTTATGCATGTAACCCAACATATGTGAATCTTTTTGCTATAACTGCTATTATATCAATATTGTTTAAAATTGTACTTCTTTAAAAATGTACTACTGGAGATTTTCTCCTCGGATCTCCACTGAAAATGGGCCACAAGCCCAGTTGGACAAACCCGGTTAACAAATGTCAATAAAAAAAACATACATAGAACGTTATGGTAAGTACATAACTTATTTTCTTGTTAACTCTTGTTGTTGATTGCATGTGGGCGCTCACACTCACCTGTCAATGGTGCTGTTTTGCAGCGTGATGCTACTAGGTCAGACTGTGTCACAAAACATGAGCACATTTACTCCAAGTTGTTTGTATTTACTAACCTCCCCATGTGGTGTAACAAATATACTGCCTAAATGGACACAACATGAACACATGTCAAGCTCTTGAGCATGACAATCATTCATCCCTTATCCTGTGCATCCACACCACTCCCCAAAAAGGCTACTAAAGAAATGCACAGTTTGCACATGTGCTGCAGCTACAATTATAGCTGGTCGTATGTTGGTACGGGTTATTTAGGGGTATAGATTTGAGCACTTTATTTTAGAAACTGTAGGTAGCGACATGCAGCCTAACCTGTTCTTGAGCTAAAATTAAACTAGTCATCCGTCATAGTAGCAGGCTGCAAGTAAACAGCATTGACTAGACTGTGTGCTTCTCCAGGATGGCATTTTTGGGAAGAAAAGCTGAAGCACAACTGACTGAGAGGTGAAGGGGGAGAAGTATAGGGGTACACAGTGCCCATGGTTTGCAATCAGAATGAGAGAATGACCAGGTTCACAGATGTGGTACTCAGCTCAACACAAGCTGAAATCTGGACACTCTGGAGTGAGAGAGTGTTCAGATTTTCCCAGTGCCGCATCGAAATCAATGATTTTCTTACAAGTGCTGTGTTAAATATGTCATTCAAATGAGGATAAACAAAAAGACCCTTTTGCATCTAGCTTTTGTCAACAACTCTCACTCTTGTGTTGCTGCAAGCGTGCTTTCCTTTGCTGTAGTTATTGCAATTTCAAAATGATATGTAACTAGTTTGAGAAATCAACTGTTACCTGCAAACCAGTTTATCAGTTTCTAAGAAATACAACTCACTCCACATACTTTTAATCTAGCTGTTTATCAACACTACATACACACACACATACTCACACTCACACACACCATACTTCTCAATCTCTTATAGCAAGAAATCTGGACAAAGACAAAATAATGATGGGACAAAGGCCTAAAAATAGAGACAGATTTTAAATATTGCATCTGTAAACTCAAGATAGTTACTCGAATAAAAGGTTTTGCATTATTATGTATTTTCTGAAGGATATGAAGTCTGAAAGTCAAATATTTGCCTTATTTATAATTATTTATTGACTTCAGTCTTCATGTTGGTATCCCATGATTCCATTGGCGTGGGCAGGGTTACATGATTATGCATACAAACTTTATGTTAATCATTGTCCTGATTTTTGGCTAGTTGTACCTACTTTTCATGGGTCTTTGTCCAGGTTTTGATGTTTCCAGGTTGAGAGGTATGCTGTTTTGTTTGGTTCATAGCAATACACCTTTGTGTCATATGTCTTTGAGAGAGAAAAAATCTGAGTGTTGCTGCTTCTGTTATGTCATCTATGGTAGTCAGTTGGATATCTCTTTTTTTTTTTTCATTGCCAAGAGTTACAAATTTTCCTTATAAGCTTGCCTGCATTTATCTCAAATAGTGGAGGAGTGAGAAACCTGTGTTTTCCTAGTTATTTCAGTGTTGCAAAACAAGTTGCTTTCTCTCATATTTGGGTAGCTTGATTAGAGATGTTTACACTTAGCTGCATTTTTGTAACTTTCTGTCCTAGCTGCATGCCAATCCTCGTCATGGCCAATCAACCATTCTTTCTCCATCACCAGACCAATGGTCGATCAGGAGGGACCTTCATTCTGGTAGCCATTGGGGTGGGTTGAATGTTTTCTGTTAAGGTGTACATTCCCTATGAAATTTCAGCTCACTGAAACAGAGGACATAATGTGTTGTCCGCACTGGTTGTCTATCACATCTGCAATGGGGTGTTGCCAACAAGCAGCTGCAACCCATTCCCTCAGTCATGAAAAGTAGTTTTCTGGGTCTTCATTGCAGAAATAGTACTTCCTATGTGCTTACTGAGTGGTTGCCACCCTCCTCATCCTTTTGAGAGGCAACTAGGCCAAGCATCTTCACTCCTGCCCCTCTCTGCCTTGCTTCTTAAGTTCTGGTTTGATTACTCAATCACAGCCATCTAGGTCACAGTAAAGGCTCCATCACTGTGCACCACAGTGCTAGGCTATTTGTGTTAGCTTGACAGCATATATGTATAGTTGCATTTCTAGTAGTTAATAGGTGTATTTGTATATGCACATTTGTATGCTGTAGTTATTATTTTCCCTTGTTATATCAATTGGCTAATATTTTTGCATTTGTTAACTGAAGTGCTGTGTGTGCCTTTTGATTAAATCGATACATACTTTACAATTTATTTGGTTTAATAGTGTTCACTTTTAGTTCCAGTACTTATATTGGAGTGTTGTATGAACTTTAGCGACCCATTCTTATGTTCTTGTTTTCTTTACTTAGTCTGTAGAGCAGAGTGTAAAGAGTGTGTACTTGTATCCTTAAAAAGCATGCAAAGCTGTACGTGCAAGAATATAATGGCACACGTGCACAACCTTGGTGCCATTTTGTAGAAGCAGTTAAGGAGCTAGCTTGCATGATCGTAGTCATTAACTGTATATAAGTTACTTAAGTTAGCGTCAACAGTAGTAATGTGTTTGTATGTAATAAAGCTGCTTAAACAGAACACCATGAAAATTCATGTATTCGTGTACCAACAAGAAAGCGACATGGTGTCAGAGCCGGGATGGAAGAGAGAAGTATATTCCGAGTCATGAGATGTAAAGATGAAAATCGAGAGAAAAGTGCACAAACATAGCCAGAAAGAAACAAAGGTAATGAGAAATAACACAAACTGTTTACTTAATGCAAAAGACAATAAAGGGGCAATACATACATGCATACAGATATTTCAAGCACTGGCATTAAACACCCTTCTAGCTTGCCAATATACCATAACACTTGTTCCCATAATAAGTGTCCAGGCTGTTCTTAAAAATATCCAAACTAGTACTTGCTTTAATGTAATTTGGTAGTCTGTTCCATACATCAACTACACTGTCAGAGAACCAGTTAGCTCATTCACTCCAGTGGAGCTCAGAAAGTTTGCACTGTAACTTCCACTGGGCTGAGCCTAAGCCTTTTGACAGAATCATATTATGTCCTCAAGTTTTAAACAAATATTCATATCTCTGGAACCATAGGGATTATGAAAAAAGTATAAATGTCAAACTCTTTATCACAAAGTATTAGTGGTAGTATTCTTTAGGTTCTAGGTCTTAAACCAAGTTTTATAAGTCACAGTAAACACAGCAACTATTAACTTAGTAATATTTTGTAAACAACATACAATATCTCAGCAACCATTCAATTTACACGCATTTTATTCATCTAGCTGAGAGCTTTATATGAGGCTAAGGAGTTCTG
Source organism: Protopterus annectens (assembly GCF_019279795.1). Taxonomy (NCBI): domain Eukaryota; kingdom Metazoa; phylum Chordata; order Ceratodontiformes; family Protopteridae; genus Protopterus; species Protopterus annectens. Next base: position 349,823,599 of record NC_056725.1, on the reverse strand, counting down.
TCTTTGTTTCTTGGTTGTTGAGATATTTAGAAAACTGTGAAAATTATATCTATATAAATTAATATAAAAAAAACAACAGTTAATATCTATTTACCTCAGCTAGACAGAGGTAAAATATTAATGCAGTTGAGTTTGCTATTAAGTAAGCTTTAAGATGAAATATTTTAAAACCTTGCACATAGCATGGTTTTGGAATTACTGATGCAAATATGAACAAGCAATATTTGATGCCTAGAGGTGTCAATAGGAGTTAACTGCAGATGCACTTGGAGGTGTGACTTGGATATAAAGAGTTAGTACACGTCTCATTCATATAGAATGTTCTACATAGGTTGTCTGATGCTTGTCTAGTACTTTTTGATAACCCCAAACATTCCCAGAGGTAGTTGTCTTGAAATGCCCTCTATACTTGAATAAGATCACCTCTTAGATATCTATGAGTCACTGTACAAGTTTAGATATTTTAGTCTTTCATAATAAATTAAATTTTCACATCCATGGATGCCCTTGGTATATTTCCACTGTACTCTTTCCAGTTTAGTCATGCTTGTTTTCTTATAGGGTTTCCATATTGTTATTCCATACTCAAGTTTGGGTTTATTGTTATTCCATACTCAAGTTTGGGTCTAATGTAACTAGCAAACAATGACTTCATCTTTTTCGATTTCCTAGACTTTATACATCTTTTTATACAACCTATAGTTCTATAACTCATTAACCATTTGGCTGATATGATTATTTCGAAGTGTTTGTTGTGTGCAAAGTGTAACTGCTTTGTGTAATTCAAAGTACAGCTATTTCAAAAAAGGTTTACTGTGCTGGGTATGTCCATTTGCAAAGAACCACCATTACAGAGTGCTTCTTATACTGCTAAGAGTTGCCTATTAAGGTACCTCCATTTTGGGTACATTTTAGTGTGCTCTATGCAATTGTTCGCATTGTACAGTTACATGGCATGTTTCTTACACTGATGAAATGTGTTTTCTTACAAAAGACGACATTACAAGAGTATAACCATGCTTGTGAATTACTTAGTCGCATTGTAAAGTTCTCGAATGTTTCTTAAAGTGACAACTTTAGTAAGTGAAGGTGAATGACTGCAGCATGCCTGCATTCATCGATAAAGTTCCAAGAAGTACAGCAGATGATGATAAATGACTTTGGCATTTTCACCTTTATCAGTAAATTCCGAAAGTATCAAAAAGCCTGAGTAGTTATTCGCAAAGTTGAGTAAAAGTATTGAAAAGCCCAAGAAGTTTATTTTGCAAAGTCCAGTTATTTAAAAGTAGCACGAGATTACTTATTTGCATAATTCCAAAAAGCTCATTGAAAAGTACCAGCTGAGAGTAGTTATTGTCATTAATTCTGGCATATGTGCATGTGTGTATATTTATGCTTATTTGCAACCCCTTTCACTGGCATGTGTTAATATGGCAGACTGATTTTGAAAACCCTTACCACTTTTGTTTGATCAGAATATTGCAGAGAACTGGAGAATATTTGACACGAGTATGATATGTTCATACAAGTAGCTTATGCAGATAGAGTGGCATGCACAAGGGCATTCATTTTGCTAAACTTAGCTGGGTCATAAGCCATTGAAAGGGAGCATTTATTTGTATATGCACCAGCAGTATATGAAGCAGGATGTGCAGACCCCCATATTGTAGTACAAGCTGAATCAAGAGAAGACCCCCGAGTGTTTGAAGCGCAAGTTGAGAGAAATGTGTAACCCCCAGACAAATATTACATTAGAGAGGCATTTGTTTTACACAACAGATCAGAAGCCAGGGGAAACATTTGCAGCTTGCACAACTGACTTGAGAAACAGAGCCAAAATGTGTCAGTTTGGTGATCTAAAAGATGAGTTGATAAAGAACAGGCTTGCATGTGGTATTACCAGTGCTGCTGTGAGAAAGATTTTACCTCGTGACAGTTATTTAACATTGACTAAAGCAATAGCGATTTGTCAGATCCATGAGGTGACAGAAAAACACACAAGTGTACTTGTGAGTGATGAGAGCATGGTTTCAGTTGGTTCCAGAGTGCATGTAGATAGTATGCAACACATGGCTGCTATAGGATTTCCAAAAGAAGGTGCACAGCTTTCCAGAAAGTTCTAAGAAAGGTGTAAGCTCCAACGCCAGCTCAGTGCAACACAGGCACTTTTCAGTAAAACCCAAATCTGGCTTTATTGTCAACTGTCACAATTGTGGTGTGAATCATGTGTCTAAAAGAGAGAAGTGATTAGCATATGGTCCGCAATGTCACAAGTGTAAAAAATTGCATAATTTCCAGAAGTTTTGCAGATGAAGTAAGCCTCACACAGTTGTAAGGAAAGGTCACACAAAAAAATCAACTTGATCAAGTAGAGTTGAAGCAGTCAGCTGTCTGTGTGGATGGTGTATAAGTGCTTGATGAAAGAGTCGATGCAGTGAACTTGTTAACAAGGAGTGAAGTATTTTGTACTGTCCGGATTAATGGAAAATCCACAGACCTCAAGGTAGACACTGGCTCAAAGTGTAATGTTATATTAGCAGACACATTTGCAAGAGTGAGAACTAAAGAGCAACTTCATGTAACCAGTAGTGCAAGACATGTTGCTTATGGAGGTGAAGAAATTCAAACCGAAGGTTCAGTGATACTTTCATATTATTTGACTGAAAGCTGTTACAGCTTGTTATTCTATGTAGTCTGAAGACTGTCTTTATTAGGTCTCAAAGATAGCTTAAGATGAATCTACTTTCTTTTGCCAAAGAGGTTCATCATGTGAGTGCAGTTCTGAGTTCCAGTTTTTCAGAAGCCATTTTCTGAGAGTATGCTGATGTTTTTGATGATAAATTAGGCAAACATCCAGTTGTCTTTTCCATGAAATTAGACCCAGAGATCACTCCAGTAGTCAGACCAGCAAGAAGAATTCCAATAGCGATGCAAGATAAAGTTAAAGCTCAGTTGGATAAAATGGTGCAGCAAGGTGTGAATTGTCCAGTCTCAGAACCAACGGAATGGGTGTCATCCATGGTAGCCACTCACAAAAAAGGCTGATGAAATCAGAATATGCATTGACCCAAGCGATCTGAACAAAGTATTAAAAAGACCATATCGTCCTCTGCACACAGTCGAAGAGGTTGCAACTCTAATACCGAATGCCACTGTATTTTCTGTTTTGGATGCAAAGAGCTCATTTTGGCAAGTAATGCTAGATCCCAAATACTCATTTCTAACTACTTTTGGTACTCTGTTTGGCAGATACAGATTCCTTAGGATGCCATTTGGAATAAATTCTGCCAGTGAAGTTTTTCAATGTGCAATGGAGCAAATTTTTTCAAGTTATTAATGTGCCATCATAGTAGACGATTTGTTGGTTGGAGGCAGTGGTAAAGCAGAACATGACAGAAACCTAAAGAAAGTTCTAGACAGAGCACATGAAGTGAACTTAAAGCTCAGTGCTCTGAAGTGCAAATTCAGACTTCCAAAAGTTACTACATAGGTGATTTGTTTACAAGTACAGGCGTAAGACCTGACCAAGCAAGCAGCTATTCTAGAGATGTTACCACCAGATAATATACAGAGTTTGCAGCATTTTCTGGGCATGGTCAACTATTTAGGAAAATTTATACCAGACTTTAGTGAGTTGACAGCATCTGTGACACACAAAAATGTTGCATAGTCATGGTTAGAACATCATCAAAAGGCATTTGAAGACCTTAAGCAGAAAATCCCCCCCCCCCCCCACACACACACACACGTTAAGATATGATGATGTGAACAAACCAGTTAGTCTTCTTGTGATGCTTCAAATTTTGGTTTGGGTGCAGTTATACTTCAAGAGGGCATACCAGTAGCCTATGCATCTAGGACACTAACGCAAACTGAGATTCAGTATGCTCAAATTGAGAAAGAACTTTTGGCAATAGTATTTGCGTGTCCCAAGTTTCATTTATGGTTGAGCTATTCAAATTGAAACTGATCATCAACCTTTAGTTACTATTCTAAAGAAAGCTATGCATTCTGCTCCAGTAACATTACAAAGAATGATGCTCAAATTGCAAAAGTACAGTTTCAAATTGGTCTACACTAGAGGTAAATTGCTTTATTTGGCTGATACCTTATACAGATCTCCAAGACTTATAACAGAACAAATTGATGCAGAAACTTTTGACTTTGATGTGATGTCAGTGTGTAATTTTTCCACCACTAGACTTGATGAGTTAAGAGATCATACTCAGACTGATTCAGTTTCACAGAAGCTCAATCCTTATATTAATGTTGAATGGCCGTCAAAGCAATCTTGTGTATCACCTGAAGTGCAAGCGTATTTTCCCTACAGAGATGAATTGTTGATGGAAAAGGGCATTATTTTCAAGGGTCCTAAAATTGTTGTAGCTACTTCCTTGCAACAAGAATGCATCCAGACTTGACATTGTGGTGACCCAGGAACTGCATCTACTAAGAGAAGAGCATGAGAATTAGTATTTTGGCCTTCGTTATTGAAAGACATTGATAGAACTCTTTCTGCTTGTTCAGTATGCAATAGAAAGAGATCGCATATTCAGCAACATGGACTTGATTGTGCAGACCAGTATGTTTAGTATTGTATAATGCATGATTACCTGTGATTTCTGCATGCTAAAACAGTCTCATAACAATTGTATGGTCTTATTTCTAAAAGAGGGAGGATGTAGATCAGAGTGTAAAGAGTGTGTGCTTGTATCTTTAAGAAGCATGCGAGGCTGTACGTGCATGTATATAACCACACACGTGCACAACCTTAGTGCCATTTTGTAGAAGCAGTTAAGGAGTAAGCACGCATGATTATAGTCATTAATGTAGGTTACTTGAATTAGAGTCAATAGTCAACAGTAGTAGTGTGTATCCATGTAATAAAGCTGCTTAAAGAGAACCCACAAATATTTGTTTATTTGTGTACCAACACGAAAGCGACATAGTCCAAATTTCAGTTTGTATGTTTGATGTTGTATTACTCAAATCTTGCCATAAAGGTTTGAATTGGGAAATTGATTGGCAAAAATGGGCACTGAGTAGTCAGTTAGGATTCACTTGCCCACTGACGTGCATGACAGTCACCTCGGTTATTTCAAATGCTTTGACTTTTTGAGTATTTCTGTACCTGGACTTCCGAACACAGGACTACACTAGCCACCATGTAAAATCCCAGGGCAGTATAGTCAAGCAAGGTAAATCTGAATCCATGTCTACTCAGTTTCATCAGGTCCTTGATTGTTAGTACACCATCCTGATTGCTGTAACAGCCAAATTTAAACAGAATGCTCCAGCTCATTTGTTTCTGCTGTTGTTTGGGTATATGGCGGAGGCCATACCCGTGGTGTCACAAGCAAAGTTGTATTCAGGACTGCTAAGCATTCAGAAGTCATGAGCTTCATATCCTTTGGATGCGTGATAAAACACTGTGTTCAAACTCTGCATTAGATTTCTAAACAAGCTCAACACAAGCAAGAACTTTTCACACCATGACACCTGTTTTACAGTTATCCATTCCTTGCAGGTTGAGGGCCCCGGTGAAACAACATGACGTGAGGTGATGTTTCAACGCAAGGACAGAAACCTCACATTTTTATATTGTGTATGTTAAGATTATGGTGATTCTACACTTCATGCAGAAATTTGAGACTATTCTGTAGAACCAGACCAGAAAGTGTTTATCTCACAGTCTCACAAGCAGTTTAATGTTATTTTAACTCTAGATGTTTGTCATTCCCACTGCTGCAGTAGCCTTTAGGGCAGCCTCAGAGAACTCTGTCCCCAACCCCATCTGAACAGCTTCTTTCTGATTGCTAATTGGTTAATCCAAAGGAAGTAAATCAGTCGGAATGTAGATTTTTTTTCAGTAATTTTTCGAGAGAAAATACCTTGTAGGTTCACATTAGCAACAATTGACTAAGAACTTAATTTTTGGAGATAAGGTCTTTGTTGTAAAATCCCTCTGCATAGAAATTTATCCCCCTCTTAAAGGAGAGCCACACCCACAGACTCAAACATCATGTTTATTTCATCATGGTTTGGTGTTTGCTACATTTTAACACCACTCTGGGACTGTGTGTACAGGTTTTTAAATATTTTTATACATAATTTCTGAGTCTGACCACATGGGGTTTGGCATCTTTCTGCCTCTAGGTATCCCACAACGCAGTGCTTGTCTGTAAAAAATTACATCGTGCAGGCCTCTTTCTTCCTAAAGCTTGTGGCGTTGCATTGATTTTACATGTGTACACTGCTGTCTTTTATTCGGTTAGGTTTAAGCAACACTTCATGCCATTCAATGACTACTTAAAACACAAACAGGGCAAATGCCACAGAACAGACTTTCAAAGTGCTTTTTACTGCTGAGAATTTCTCAGGATCCTAGGGTTCATGGCCTGTATAATTCTCACAATTACTATAGCCAGTATACACATGGGAAAGTTGCAGTAATTTCTTAAAAAAAAAAAAAAACACATGGCCATAGCAGTTGTATTTTCTAGAACAACAAATTTCAGTTTTGGGGCAACTGCATTGTGGAGATAATAAATTTAACTGAAAGCAGATTTCCCTGTCTCTCCTCAGACCAATCTGTCACCACAGATGTGTCAGTTTTTTCTTGGGGAGCAGTTTCCATGGGGGGGGGGGGTAATGGTGCAAGGCTTGTGGAGTTTTTGAGAGCGATCAAATCAAATCCGTGTAAATAAGATGTTGGCTATGATCCTTGCCTTGAAGTCTGTCCATCACCAATGGTCCCAATGATCTCTTCAAGTGATTATAGACAAAACCACAGTCATGTGGTATATAAACAAGCAGGCAGTTAGATGGTCATACGTTGTATGCAGGCTGGCTATCATAGATTTTCAGCATTCCTTAACCCTCCAAGCATCTTACATTCCATTGAAGCAAAACAGAGTGGCAGACAAGCTGAGCAGGACCAGGATAGATGCTCACCAATGGATATTGAACAGAGGGGACTTTCAGGAACTGATCCGGTTGTGGGAACACCACAAACAGATGCGTTTGCCTCCTTTCAAAACAGACAGAAAATTTTTGCTACAGGGGTCCTTGCAAGTAAGCCTGGAAAACAGATGCTTTTTCATTGCCTTGGAAAGAAATGTTCCTTTATACATTTCTACCCTTTCCACACATATCCAGGGTAATTAAAAAGAATGCCCCAAAACCCATTGTGGGGACACCCTCTTGGCCCAGCCATCATTGTTTTTTCCATTCTTATGGAATTGGCTAAAGGCAGTTACCACAAGCTTCCACAGAGACTAGATCACACAAGACAGGAGAGTTTGATGCACCCCAGTCTCAATCAACTTCACCTGACTGCCTGGATTGTTTAATTTTAATACCTTTTAGGTACTTTTAGGTACTTATTTCATGAGAACGTACAGCCGGTACTAAATGAGGTCTCCAGACCCTCCCTAAAATGTGGCTATGCTGCCTTAGATACTTCTTGCAGAGCTGCTGCCACAGGATGTTCTTCGTGTTTCACTGTTGCAGTCATCACACTTTGGTTATCTGCTTGCAGGTAGCCCTCAGTCGGCCCAAATACCAGAGACTTAGTATTTCTACGTTGGTTGCTGTCACTTCAAGACTGACGTCAAGTCATCAGGGGTATAAAAACAGGCAGCCGAAGCCTGAGTTTTCTTTTCCGAATTGAATCATCCTGAAGTCTTCTAAAGCTAAGTACCCTGTTGGGGATCCTTTTTTCTTGCTCTAACCGATGTCAGAAAAAGTTAACAATTGTCTCGCCTGTGGAAAGCAAATACCACACCGAGATTTCCATTCTTACTGCATCACCTGTTTAGGCCCAGACCATGAAGTATCTCGCTGTCGGTTTTGTGCTTTGTTCAACACCCAAATTATTCGTCGTTGGGCCCTTATTGTCACTAAACAATATCGCTCTCGATCTCCATGTTCCGAAATGGCTTTGGTAAGCCATCCGACTACCAATCTTCCAAAAAAAGTAAGGATAAAGACAGAGACAGACCACACAGGTCCAAAACTGCTGACAATGCTTCCATTAAGCTAGTCGCTGATCGCCGGTACTCAGTAAGGCTCTTTCGCAGCCCCTGATGCCCTCTTAGATGGATTCGCAGCTGCTACCGAGACCCGTTCGGAGTCCGGTATGCCGAGAGACTCTTCTTTGACTACAGAACCTGCGGGTGTTTCTACCTTGGATGGGTCAGGAGCCACTGCGCAGGCACCAGATTCCGAGGAAGTTCTTTGCATTACCGGTATTTGACACAGACCAACGACTTCTTTTGCGTCTTCAGTTTTGTCTAAAACAACCGAGTTTCTAAGGCCAAGAGTATGCGATACACCTAAAAAAAAGACGACTCAAACTCAAGCATCTGCTTCCTTGCCACAACATCAAATGCTTAAAATGGCAGAAGACCTGATTATGCTGATTAGGGGAAGCCAGCCTTCTCCTTCTAAGAGAAAAAGAGACCTGTCCCCAGCAGCTTTAACTGACCAAGAGTCCGACGACTCTGAGGTTTCTGAATATGAAGACATTGCCTTTATCTGGTTATGAGGATTCAGATGCAGAGGACTCCATTCCCTCTGCTTCCCCTCCTGAGGATTTTTCTTTTGGTGAAACCCTACATACTTTAAGAGAGCACTTCCACTGGGAATGCCAGGATTATCCTCAGTCCAAAAAGAGACTCAAAGAATGTTTAGATTTGCTACAACATAGACCTTTAACTATCCCTCCTGTTCTGGATGTACGTCTTTATGGAATCCAGTTTAACTCCTGATACTTTACCCCCTGCTCCAAGGAATCCAGGCAGGTACTACAGAGTCCCTGACTCTCACAAATTTCTTTTCAAAAATCATATTGCTGACACAGAGGTCATTTCCCAGGGGCCTAAAGGTATAAAAGCAACTACAGCTAAGAATCCCACCCCTTTGGACAGGGATTCTAGAGCTTTAGACAGATGGGGTAAAAGTATACACCTCTGCAACTGTCTCCATTAGGGCATTGAATTGCCAGATGTCCTTCAAGGATGCATCTGCTGTCCTCACATATGGGTTGTCCTGCCTCAGGCAGCCCTTCGGTCGGCCGGATTCTAAAGTCTGGGTCCGGCGTCGGCTGATGTCTCCCTTTCCCCAACGTCAGAGCGCCTGGGGTGTAAAAGTATCAGCCGACGCCATCTTCCTCAGTCTTTCTTGCCGCGTGGTGCCCGAAGCAGAAGCAGTTCGCAAGTGCCGGTCGGCCAGCTCCTGTAACTTCAGCTACCGAAGACTTCAAAAAGCATTATGGAACTTATTAAACAAAAATTATCTACTTTTACAGACTGTGCAGAAAATAATTACAGGAACTTATGCATTCTGCAAGCATACCTTGCAATGTGGCGTTGATGCCCTAGAAGCATCTTGCAGGGCAGCAGTCACTGGTTCTGTACTGAGAAGGCATGCTTGGCTTAAGGAGCAGACCTTGCCAGACCATGTCAAATCAAAATTACTGGACGCTCCTTTGAACAAGGACAATCTGTTTGGCAACAAAGCAGAAGAGGTTCTAAAAAAGATGAAAGAAAAAGCTAAGTCTTTGCAGACAGTCAAATATTTTTTGCAAATGCAGCCTCCAAGATTCAGTAGGCATTGCCCTTCGAAACATTGTTTTTTTCCAGCCCCCTCAAGGCCATCTCAAACTAGACCCAGGGGAAACAGACCCCCCCAGATTACAGTCTCAGGGTATGCAGAGATTTAAGCAATGGAGTACCTCCACTTCTAAAACAGGGATTGCTAAGCCTCCCCCTTATGGAAAGAATTCACAATGACTTCTCAACTCCACTCCTCACCTCTGCCCAAGTGCTCGTGCCCTTAGGAGGAAAACTTGCCCATCGTGCAAATAACTTGACCTCCATCACCAAAGACCGATGGGTCCTCAACATTGTATCCCAGGATTACAAATTTTACTTCAACTCACTGCCAACCCCAAAATGGTTCCCAGACCTTCCTCCAGATCAGTGGGCAGAGGCACAAAACCAAGTTCAATCCCTGCTCTCCATAAGGGCTATTCAACCTGTTCCTGCGGAACAGATAGGTCAAAGGTTTTATTCCAGACTTTTCCTGGTACCTAGAAAAGAGGGCACTTGGTGCCTAAGCCTAGATATCTCAATTCTAAACACCTTCCTGGTGGTACCAAAATTCAAAATGCTCACCCTTCAACAGCTTCTTCCTATGCTGTCCAAAGATGCCTGGTTAGTCAGCCTAGACCTAAAAGAAGCCTATCTGCACATCCCTATATGGGACTTGTGCATGAAATACCTATGTTTCAGGGCAGGATCTATGCATTATCAGTTCTCTGCACTTCCCATTGGCTTATCCACTGCTCTCAGAGTCTTTACAAAATGCCTGGCTCCAGCCATTGTCTATTTCAGACAGAGAAAAATTCAAATTTACCCTTACTTGGACGATTGCCTAATTCAGGCAGACAGTCAGGAAAAGCTGTTGCAGCACCTGACATTTGTAAAGAACCTTCTAACCTCCCTGGGCTACACTGTCATTGAAAAGAAATCAAAACTAGTCCCTAGTCAAAAGATTGTATTCCTAGGAGCAAGCTTGGACACAGCATCCCAGATGGCATTCCTTACTCCAGAAAAGCAAACCTATCTAAAAGGCTACTTCACTCAAATGGCAACCAGAACCCAGCGATCCACAAGGAAAATCCTGCAGACCCTTGGGTTCATGGCCTCTTGCATTCCACTAATTCCATATGCCAGACTGTATGTGAGGAAACTTCAATGGTACTTAAAAAGTTTCTGGTGCCAACATTCTCAGGACCTGGAAACCGTCATACCTATCATATCTTGTCTAAGGACAGAGTTTCTTTGGTGGGCAGCAGCATGCAACCACAACAAGGGGCTTAGCTTTACTCAATCCCACACCGCCCAGACCCTAACCACAGATGCATCAGACTATGCCTGGGGGGACATCTGGACGGCAAGTGCATTCAGGGCCACTGGAGCCCAAGTCAAATTCATCTGCACATCAACCAAAAAGAGATGCTAGCTGTTCGCTCTTACAGCTTTCAGATCCCTACTCTACCCAGGACCCCTACTAATAAAGACAGTCAACACCACAGTTATGTGGTATATCAACAAGCAAAGGGGAACTCACTCTTACCCACTCTGCAGACTAGCCATGGCCCTGTGGAACACGGCCTTGGACATGTATATTCATCTGCAAGCTCAATTCCTGCCAGGAAAACAAAACTTTCTGGCAGACTTAAGCAGAAATCTCCTAGACCCACACGAATGGCAATTAGACACCAACACTTTCGGCCTTCTAACCCAGAAATGGGGGACCCCAGAGGTGGATCTTTTTGCCTCCCCCTACAATCGCCAGTTCAACAAATTCTGCACCAGGGCACCTCACAGCAGGGCCTGGAAAGTGGATGCCCTATCCTTCCAGTGGGTAAGCGTCTCAATCTATGCATTTCCCTCTCTGCCTCTTCTCACAAGAATATTACTCAAGATAAGATAGGACAGACCAAGGGCATTCCTGATTGCCCCAGACTGGCTACGTCAGCGCTGGTACCCACTACTGTGCAGCTTGTCACCAGTGCCACCCTGGCACCTACCCCAGATTCCAACCCTCCTCACTCAGCCAGAAGGACTTATCTTGCATCCGCAATTGCAAACCCTGAATCTTGCAGCCTGGATTATTCCTTGAATTCTCCCCCAGTGACCAGCCTAAGCAAGCAGGTGCTGGATGTCATTCTTGAAGCCAGAAGACCCAGTATAACTTAATCCTATACTGATAAGTGGAAAAGGTATTGTTCCTGGAGTCAGTCTAAAGGAGAGGACACAGCACTGCACTCCTTACCTCTAATCCTGGATTACCCAGCAGATCTACTCATTAGAGGTCTATCCTTCTCTTTCATTAAGATCCATGCCTATGCCATCTTGGTTCATTACAACACTGAGCCACCTCTCTTCTCTCACCCTCTCATCAAACAGTTCCTGAGAGGGGCAAACAACTTAAGGCCACTGAGGAGAGCCCCCACCCCTGCTTGGGACATTGACTTTATACTGGAAAAGCTCACGCTACCTCCCTTTGAGCCTGCAGCATCAGGAGAGTTAAAATTCCTGTTTTGGAAAACAGCCTTGCTTCTGGCCATCACTTCAGCTAGAAGAGTGTCTGAGCTGCAAGCACTTATGCCTGTGGAATCCTTCATTATTTTTCATGCTGACAGGGTCTCCGTCAGGACTAACCCTTCCTTTATGCCTAAAGTGGTGTCCAGTGTAGCTCTCAACCAATCTATCCATTTTCCAACATTCTTCCCTAATCCTCAAAATAAAGGGGTAAAGATCCTACACTCCTTATTTCTGCACAGACAGCTCAGATTCTACTTTGATAGGACTAAGACCTTCGGGAAATCTGACCAGATGTTCTTCGTGTTTCACTGTTGCAGTCATCACATTTGGGTTGTCTGCCTGCAGGTAGCCCTCAGTTGGCCTGAATACCAGAGTCTTGGGATTTCTGCATCGGATGCTGTCGCTTCTTCCATGACTTCAGGTCGTCAGGGGTGTAAAACATGCAGCCGATGCCATCACACCAGTCTTTCTTGCCGTGCGGTGCCCGAAGTAGAAACAGATGATGTTAAGTTGTCTATCTCGCCTTCATTCTTGCTGGATGGGTTTGGAGCCGACCTCGGCTCCGACTCGGCCACTCTAAAAGCTCGAGAGTTGGTTCCACCGGCTCGAGGCTCCCCTTATATCCCACAATGCTAGGTGTGAGTTACCTCAGATCTCGTTTGCCGCTACAGCGATCGAGGTGTTGGTTTTCTACCGGCTTGTTGGTAAGTGTATTTTCAGTAATATTAGATTACTTAAACCCCTATATTTTTAAGTTTAAATACTTTTCCCTTAGTTTAGTGGATTTCTACCCCTGTTTTTCGAAAAATCCTGTTTTTTTCCCACAAGAACTTAAAAGTTCTCCCTCGGGCCTTCTGGCCTTCCCCCATTCCCTAGTGGTGTGTGTGTGTTGCTCTTAATTAAAACTTTAGTTAATTGTTTTATTTTTGAGTTTTAAAATAAGATAAGTGTAATCAGTGTGTCTGACTGAGTGTGTGTGGTTACACTTTCTTGTCTAGGATGTCTAAAGACACAAAGGTCTCAGGCTTCAAGAAGTGTGATGCATGCTGTCAGAAAATGTCTCTGACAGACTGTCACACTTCTTGTGTCTACTGCCTGGGGCCTTTGCACCTGCAGGACTCCTGTGCTGTATGCCACGGCTTCAGCCCCAGGGTCCTGCAGGAAAGAAAGAACAAGTTGATCCTAAGGGGTCTACTTAAGCCTGAGGATTCCCTTTCTGTCTCTGGGAAGCCCTCCAAGGCTTCTAGGTCCTCGGCTCCAGCTACTGAGCCGAGACCTAAAACTACTAAACCTATATCGGCCGACATCTAGGAAGAGATCTAGGTCACCATCCCTTGGCTCCATTCATTCGGCTCCAGCATCTCCTCTGCTGTCTGAACGGAGCCATAAATCTCACTCCTCTAGGTCATCGAGGCTGTCGGATCATGACCTTCAGAGGGTAGTGAGTCGACTTCTTAAGTCCGAGGCACTGGCCCAAATGCTTCAGAGCCCGACTCATCAGTCGATGCCTGCCCCTGTCCATCAATATGTTCCTCCTCCGACTCCGTTGAGCTCGGAGCCGGGGCGTTTCGGAACCGAGACTGTGGTTGCGTCGGAGCCGATACAGATGTCTTCGGCTCCGTCGTCGGCTCCGATTTCTTCCTTCGAAGAATCTCGGCGCCGAACTTCCCTCGTCGGCTCCGGGGGGGTGGGTGGCATCGGGCCCTTGTCCGACCCCGCTCTTCCTCTTGGAGCTTCGGCGCTGGTGAGTTCGGCTCCGACATCGGCCTCGGAGCCATCGCTGTCGGTGCCGAGGGAGGTTCTCAGCTTCTCGGAGCGGGGACCTCTGGCTCTGCCTGACAGGGGTGCGTTCGAGGTCATGCGGAGTGTGTTAGAGCCTGGCTCTACTCCACAGTCGGCTCCATCCCCCTCCCTCTACGGTGCCTCAGGTCAAGTCGACTCACTCCCTCATCCCAGACCGCAGAGAGCCAGCTCCTCAGGAACCCCCTGTGGGGATTTCATCCTCTTCCGAGGCCTCTCCTGATTTGGCAGAAGAGCCCCCTCGGAAGAGGAAGTGTAAGAGGAAACACATTGACTCACCTGAGTCCATCACATCTGACACAGATTTAGAGGATTCCGAGGGTTCCCCCCGTTCCCCTTCTGAAGATGTCTCTTTTGCAGACATTCTCGAAATCCTTAAACAGAGGGGAAATTGGCCAGCCCTCAACCCTTCGGAGGATGAATCTGTGTACCTTGAGGCGTTTGGCTCTCGTCCTTCCACCTCCTGGGTGTCTCCCCTTTGACCCCTCATGCAGGTGGTAGCTAAAGGCATGGACGGCTCCTGATTCAGTGGACCCCACTCCCAGGAGACCCTCAAAATTCATAACGGCACCAGCAGACAAACAGTTCTTGACAAAAGGAGTTTCTGTGGATGCTATGGTGGTAGCTGCTGCCACTAAGAAGGAACTAGCTGATCCTTCAGTACCTGTCCATCCACCTAACAAGGAATCTAGGTCCATGGACAGGTACGGAAGCGGATGTTCTCGTCAGCGACATTTGCTATGCGTCGCTGAACTACCTGTGCCATTTTACTCGTCTTCAAAGGGACTTGATTAAAGAAGCGAGTGACATGTTGAAGGACCCTACAGCTGCGGGTTTTCAAGATAAGATGAACACTCAGCTGGCTACCCTTAACTCCATAGCCAACTCCTCCATGCGCCTCCTTTCTTATGCGGCGGATGGAGCGAGTAGGCCGCAGGGACGGATGTGGCCTTACGTAGGCATGCCTGGATGCGGCTATGCAATTTTGGACCCTTCAAGACGTCTTTCACTAATTCCCGCTTGATGGATCATCTCTTTGGTCCTCAAGTGAAAGAAACCTTGACTAGGTGCGAGACTGATGGCAAGACTCTTTCTGCCGTCCGAGTCCGTTTTTCTACTCCTTCTAGGCCTTACCCCAAAGGCCAGAAAAGTGGGAAAATGTGGTTCCGTAAACAATCTCAAGGGTCTTCGCCTGATGCACAAAGTCGTTTCCCCGCCAGAGGCAGAGGCGGGAATAACAATGGTAGACGCCGCCTCGAGGCAGGGGCTCCGCAGAACCAGGGCAATCGAGAAGCCTTCTGATAAGCCTTTTCGGCATCCTGGAGGTGTGGCCCGACTGCCCACCTCCGGAGGCAGTCGGGGGAAGATTGTCACTGTACCCAGAAGCCTGGCTATCCCTGACTCAAGACAAATGGGTACAGTCTGTCATTTCCGAAGGCTATTCTATCCCCTTTCTTCGCATTCCAAACCAATCAAAAATCCCTTCCAGATGTTCCACCCGCTCAAAGGGATCTAGCGGTTTGGAAATTTCAAAGCTGCTTGCAAAAGAGCAATTCAGCCAGTTCCAGCAGACCAGCAAGGATCCGGAATCTACTCAAGGTTCTTTTAGTTCCAAAGAAAACAGGGGACTGGAGACCAATTTTGGATCTCAGTATCTTGAACAGATCAGTCAAGAAAACAAGATTTCGGATGGTCACGCTGCAGTCCATCCTTCCCCTATTGGGAAAAGGAAACTGGATGTGCTCTATAGACCTTCAGGATGCGTACTATCACATAAAATGAACAGACGCTCCAGAAGATTCCTCCGCTTCAGGCTGGGAACCAGTCATTTTCAGTTCAGGGCCCTGCCCTTTGGTCTCACCACTGCCCCGGTGTTTACCAAATGCATGGCAGTGGTAGCTTCTCACCTGAGACGACAAGGATTCCAGGTGTTTCCATATTTGGACGACTGGCTCCTCACAGCTCCCACCAAGCATCTCCTTCTGATGGCCAGGGATTACACTTTTGCATTTGTCAAAAGTTAGGCATTTCAATAAATTGCGAAAAGTCTGTTTTGTCGCCTTGTCGTACTATTACCTTCATAGGCGCAAATCTAGACACAGTAGACATGTCTGCGAGACTAACAGATCAGAGAATAACAGACATACACAAACTGGTCTCACTCCTTTTCAACAACAACAGAATCAAAGCCAGGTTAGTTCTGAAAGTGTTGGGAATTATGGCGGCCATACCTCTGCTTCCATTAGCCAGATTCCACATGGATCCTTCAATGGATGCTCTTTACACAATGGTCATACCAGCAACTTCCAATGTCCCACACCATTATGATCACGCAGGCGTGCAGAAATCATCTCATGTGGTGGATGTCTTCCCCTCAGCTCTTGTTGGGAAGACCCTTTGTTCCACCCCCTCCGGTTGCTACTCTGACAACGGACGCCTCCCTGATCGGGTGGGGGGGGCATTATCAGGGTAGGACGGTCCAGGGCACATGGCAACCAGACGAATGCCACTTGCACATAAATGTTCTGGAGATGAGAGCAGTGCTTTTAGCATTGCAAGCCCTTCAAGACTCTCTTCCCTTGGGAACGATTGCAATCCAGACAGACAATATGTCTGTAGTGTGGTACATCAACAAACAAGGCGGAACCAGGTCCTACCCCCTGTGTCGAGAAGCACTCAAATTGTGGCAATGGGCGATTTCTTCTCAGCGGTTTCTGATAGCAACGCACATCCCCGGGAAGTCCAATCAAATCGCGGACAAGTTGAGCAGAGCTATCCTCATGCCTCACGAGTGGTCTCTGAAAGACTCTGTTGTGAGAGAAATTTTCCTCAAGTGGGGTCAGCCTTGCTGCGATCTTTTTGCTACTCCCCAAAACAGCAAGTGCAGAGATTATTTCACTCTGTTCCCTTTACCAGGCCAACCCAGCAGAGACGCTCTAGTCCAAGTTTGGCCCCGGGGACTTCTGTATGCATTTCCTCCCTTCCCACTAATCTCTCAAGTGATACAGAAAGCTATCGCTCAGAAGGCCTCGTTGATCCTCATTGCTCCTTACTGGCCTCGACAGGTGTGGTTCCCCTTCCTACATCAATTTCTATTGGAGCGACCTTGGCATCTGGACCTAGTTCCAGATCTTTTGATCCATCAGTCGGGTTAGTTACATCGCTCCTCCCCTCTCTGAACCTCACTGCTTGGTTCCTCCAGTTCCAACCTTAGCCAGGCTTCCTCAATTATCTCACTCCGTTCGAGATATTTTGATAGCTTCCCATAAATCTTCCACTCGGAAGATTTATTTGAGTAAGTGGAAACGCTTCACATATTGGGCTCAAGGAAAGGACATAGATCCTTTCACTGCTTCCATCCAAATAGTCCTTGAATTTCTAGCTGAACTCTTCCATGCAGGTTCATCTCCTTCTACTCTTAAAGTTCAATTGGCAGCTATTTCTAACTTTCATGTGGGTATTTCTGAGTCTGCCTTAATGTCCCACAAGCTTTGCAAAGCCTTTTTGAAAGGAGTTTTTCTTCTCAGACCTCCTATAAGAAATCCTCCTTCTCCTTGGGACCTAAATTTAGTTCTTACTTCTTTGATTCTTCCCCCCTTCGAACCTGCAGCCTCCTGTTCTTTAAAATTGCTATCATGGAAGACTCTCTTTCTGGTAGCTATTACTTCAGCTAGAAGAGTTTCAAAACTTCGAGCACTCAGTTGTCGACCGCCTTATCTATTGTTCCATAAGGACAGGGTATCCTTACGAACCAACCCGTCCTTTTTGCCTAAGGTAGTCTCGACGTCAAACCTAAATCAAAGCATTGACCTCCCTGTCTTCTTTCCAGAATATTCCAATAGGTCTGAACAAAAATTACACTGGCTAGATGTTCATCGTCAGTCGAGGTACTATTTGGATAGAACAAAACAATTCAGAAAATCTGACCAGCTGTTTGTCTCCTATGCAGAAGGCAGAAAGGGACTTTCAGTTTCAAAGGTATCATTATCTAGATGGCTAACATCTCTGATTTCCCTTGTTTATGAAATTAGACACCAAAAGCTGCCTAATAAACCTAAGGCCCATTCCACCAGAGCTTTGGCTACTTCTTTAGCCTTCCAAGACAGACTGCCTATTGACACCATTTGTGCAGCGGCTACTTGGGCTACTCCTCACACTTTCATTTCTCATTATAAGTTAGATTTAGCTTCTAGGCACAGAGCTAACTTTGGTTCCACTGTTCTCAGGAGTCTGTTCCGTTAGGCCACCCGGGACAAGGTGCTAGGGACGCGGTCCCATCCAGCAAGAATGAAGGCGAGATAGACAACTTAACATATAAAAGTTATGTTCTTACCATAACGTTCCATGTTAGTTGTCTTCTTCTCGCGTCCCACCCTCCTGCCCCCTGGCCTGGACAGACCTAGAGGAGTTGTGATTGTGACCTCTCTTTCTACCACCTCTTTTATTAGGCATATGCTGTTGTGCATATTTCCTGGATGAGGATATAGGTCACCCTTCTTTCTCCCTGGTTAGAGGTGGACTTTGTTATAGTTATGCTCATACTTTTATAAGCTGGGGTTAGCTTACAAACGAGATCTGAGGTAACTCACGCCTAGCATTGTGGGATATAAGGGGAGCCTCGAGCCGGTGGAACCAACTCTCGAGCTTTTAGAGTGGCCGAGTCGGAGCCGAGGTCGGCTCCGAACCCATCCAGCAAGAAGAAGGCGAGAAGAAGACAACTAACATGGAACGTTATGGTAAGAACATAACTTCTATTTCTTCATGTTTCACTGTTGTAGTCATTACATTTGGGTAATCTGCTGGCAGGTTGCCCTCAGTCGGCCTGATTAACAGTGTCTTGGGTCCTGCATCGGTTGCTGTCCCTTCTTCCATGACGTCAGGTCGTCAGGGGTATAAAACATGCAGCTGATGCCATTACATCCGTTTTTCTTGCCGCGCGGTGCCTGAAGCAGAAGCAGTTTGCAAGTGCCAGTCAGCCAACTCCTGAAATTTTCGTTTTCTAGTTTCAGAACCGAAGTCTTCAACTAAAAGCTAAGTACCCCATTGGGGAAACTTTTTCTTGCTCCTTACCGATGTCTGTAAAAGTTAATAATTGTATTAATTGTGGGAAGCAAATACCTCATAAGAATTTCCATTTGTACTGTATTCCTTGCCTAGGCCCTGACCATGATGTGCCTTGCTGTTGGTTTTGAGTTTTATTTAATCAGTGCACTATCCGTCATCGGTACATTTTTGCGTCTGAATATTTCGATTCTCGGTTTAATTATCCAGAAATGTCGTCGGTTAGCCATCCGACTACTGGAATACTGAAAAAACACAAAGAAAAAGACAGAGACAGGCCATTGAGGTCCAAAACTGCCAACGACGCTTCTCCTAAGCCAGTCGCCAGTTCAGTGAGGCACTTTTGCAGCCCCTGATAACTGCTACTTCTGATTCGTAGGCCTCTACTGAGACCCATTCGGACTCCGGTATGCCGTGAGAAGCTTCACCTATGGAACTCACAGATGTATCTATCTTGGATGGGTCCAGAGCCGCTGTGCGGGCACCGGCTTCTGAGGGTGCATTCAGGCCTACAGATTTGTATATTAAACCAACACCACCTTCAATATTAAGACCGAAATCTCGATCTTTGTCTAAAAAACTAACGCCCAGGCCACATGTTCGGGCCCCTATGCCTAAAATACAAATGATCAAAATGGCTGAAGATTTAATTACTCTTATCAGGGGTAGTCAACCCCCCCCCCCCCCTTCTAAGAGGCCTAGGGCTGAACTTGACTATGAATCTTCTGAAAGAACTCTGTTTCTTCTGACTCTTCTAATGAACAGGATTTGTCCATACCTACTTATAAGGACTCTTATGCACAGGATTCCATTCCTTCTGCTTCTCCCCCTGAGGATTTTTCTTTTGGGGAGCATTTCCACTGGGAAGTCAGGATTTTTCTAAATCCAAAAAGAGGCTTAGGGATTTCCTTCTTCTTCCTCAGCATAGACCTTTGGCTATACCTCCTGTACTAGACATTGTTGATGTGTTTTCAGAATCCAGTATGGCCCCTGATTCACTGCCTCCAGCCCCTTGTAACCCAGACAGATACTACAGGGTTCCTGACTCCCACAAATTCCTTTTCAAAAATCCTGTTGCGGACCCTGAAACCATTTCTCATGGGCCCAAGGGCATTAAGGCTTCTTCTGCTAAAAATCCCTACCCCTTCTGATAGAGACTCCAGGGCGCTGGATATATGGGGTAAAAAGGTTTATACTTCTGCAACCCTGGCAATCAGGGCGTTAAACTGTCAGTTCCATATGCTAAAATATCAACAGCGTATCATGGGACTGCTTAAACAGAAAATGATGTTGATTTCTGACTCTCTGGAAAATAAGGATTTACAGGATTTATTGCATTCAGCTGAGCAAGTTGGAAAACATACTTTGCAATGTGGTTTTGATTCTTTGGAGGCCTCTTGCAGGGCTGCTGTTACTGGGTCTGTGCTTAGAAGGCATGCTTGGCTTAAGGAGCAATCTTTGCTTGATCATGTTAAAGCAAAATTGTTGGATGCTCCTTTGCAGCAGGGACCGTCTGTTTGGCAATAAGGCTGAAGAAGTTCTAAAAAAGATGGAAGATAATGTTAAATCTATGCAGACTGTGAAAGATTTCTTACAAGTACAACCTCCAAGAATTTAGTAGGTACTGGCCTACTAAGAACTTGTCCTTTCCAGTTCCTTCCAGAGCCACTCAAGCCAAAGCCAGACATTCCAAAAGCACCAGGTTTCAGTCCCAAGGGTATTTCAGAACTAAGCAATGGGGGTGCCTCCGCTACCAAATCTGGAAACAACAAGACACCTCCCTATGGTAAACAGTCTCAATGACTTTCCTTTAAAATTACCAAGCACTTGCCTCTTAGCCGCCCCTTTGGGGGGAAAACTGGCTCTTCTTGCAAAAAACTGGCAACTTATAACCCGGGACAAATGGGTTTTAAATATAGTGTTCTATGGATACAGATTTCATTTCCACACTTTGCCAACTCCAAACGAATGGCCAGACCTGCCCCCAAATCAGTGGGCAGAGGCTCAGAAACAAGTACTTTCCGTCCTAAACAAGGGGGCAATTCAGCTAGTACCAGAAGAGGAAAAGGGACAAGGTTTCTATTCCAGACTTTTCCTGGCAGCCAGAAAAGACAAATCATGGCGTCCAATTCTGGACCTGTCTACTCTAAACACCTTTCTGGACATTCCAAAATTCAAGATGCTGACTCTTCACTGGTTACTTCCTATGCTAGGCAAAGATGCCTGGTTGGCAACTCTAGATTTAAAAGAGGCTTACCTGCATATCCCAATCAGGGAATATTGCAGAAGATACCTCTGCTTCAAAGCAGGCTACTTGCATTATCAGTTCTCTGCACTGCCCTTTGGCTTATGTACTGCGCCCAGGGTATTTACAAAAGTGCCTGGCTCCAGTAATTGCATTTTGCAGGCAAAGACATATTCAAATATATCCATACCTGGATGATTGTCTTGCCTGAATTAGACGTTCTTCTAAAACATCTGGCATTTGTAAAAAAGGTTCTAACTTGTCTAGGGTACATTATAAATGAAAAGAAATCACAACTGGTACCCTCGCAAAAAAATTACATTCCTGGGTGCAAACTTGAATACAACTGCCCAGATGGCTTTCCTTATGCCAGAAAAGCAAATTAATTTGATGACTTACTTCAAACAGGTGGCCACAAAAACCCTGCTATCTACAAGACAAATAATGCAAGCCTTGGGGTTCATGGCCTCTTGCATTCTTCTAATTCCGTATGCAAGACTGCATATGAGGAAACTTCGGTGGTACTTAAAAAGTTTATGGAGTCAACATTGTCACAGCCTGGAAACAATGATTCCTGTCATACCTTGCCTGCAACTAGAGTTCCTATGGTGGGCAGAGGCCTGCCACCAAAACAAGGGACTGCCATTCACACCACCCCATGCCGTCCAAACCCTAACTACAGATGCATCAGACTATGCATGCGGGGCTCATCTGGCAGGGAAGTACATTCAGGGTAAATGGAGCCCAAGTCGAATGCACCTTCATATCAATCAAAAAGAAATGCTAGCTGTACAGAATGCACTGACAGCCTTCAAGGACTACCTTCATCCAGGACAACTAATGGTAAAGACGGACAACATCACAGTTATGTGGTACATAAACAAGCAGGGGGTACACTTTCCTACCCCCTCTGCAGACTAGCCATGACATTGTGGAACACAGCCTATCAAGTACAACTACAAGTTCAATTCCTGCCAGGAAAGCTGAATATTTTGGCAGACGAACTAAGCAGAAATCTCATGGACCCACACGAATGGAAACTGGAACCACGGATTTTCAACATGTTAACACGCAAATGGGGGACCCCAGACATAGATCTTTGTGCCTCACCCCAGAAAGTACAGTTGTGTACACTTACCATAAATGTAGATGTTCGAGTGTATTCACTGTTGCAGTCATTACATTTGGGTAATCTGCTGGCAGGTTGCCCTCAGTTGGCCAGAATAACAAAGTCTTGGGTCCTGCGTCGGTTGCTGTCTCTTCTTCCATGACGTCAGGTCGTCAGGGGGTATAAAACATGCAGCCAACGCCATTTTATTCAGTTTCTCTTGCCCCAGATGTCAAGTGCCCCCCAAATGGGGAGCAAAGATTATATATATATATATATATATATATATATATATATATATATATACATATATATATATATATATATATATATATATATATAAACAGCAATATATGTAAATGCACTTTTAGCAACATAAACTTTACCTTAATCTAACAGCAAATACACCACAAAGGCTTTAGAATATAGTGAAGGAAAGAGAAGTTATAGAAAAAGGGGGATGGCAGGTGGGGATGGCGGGTGGGTAACCTGGACTGCAACAGTGAATATACTCGAACATCTACATTTATGGTAAGTGTACACAACTGTACTATGTTCTTCGTGTTTCACTGTTGCAGTCATTACATTTGGGTAAAATCCCAAAGCTATGGATGGGAGGATGGAACTAAATAACATTAGGAGTGGCTATAAGGCCCTGCAGAACTGCAGTGGCAAAGCCTGCCCTGGATTTGGAGAAGAGAGACAAATGATAATGCTTTGTGAAGGTATGAACAAAGCTCCAAGTAGCAGCTTCTAGAATGTCTTTGGTTGGAACTCCTCTGAGAAAGGCTGCTGAGGTAGAGGCAGCCCTGGTGGAATGTGACCTGATTCCCTTGGGCACAGGTTTACCATGGTGCAAATAACAGAAATTAATGCAGTGGCTTACCCACTTAGAAATAGTCTACTTTGATATAGACTTCCCCTCTGATCCTGAAGCAAATGCCACCAGTAGTTGCTCAGACTTTCTTAGAGATTTGGTCCTGTTTACGTAGAATCTTAATTGTCTGTGTACTTCCAATGAATGCAGAATCCGCTCCCCCTTGTTCTGCGGATTTGGGTAAAAGGTTGGCAGGTGAATAGTTTGGTTAAGAGCCACACTGGATACCACCTTAGGCATAAAGGAAGGATTGGTTCTGAGGGACACCCTGTCCGAGTAAAAAATAATAAAAGGCTCCATGGCCATGAGAGCCTGTAGTAATGAAACCCTTCTTGCTGAAGTGATTGCCAAAAGGAAAGCTGTTTTCCAAGATAAAAATTTTATATCTGCAGTAGCTACTGGTTCAAAAGGAGGCAGGGTGAGTTTTTCCAGCACAAAATTGAGGTCCCATGCAGGAGTTGGTGATCATCTGGGAGGCCTTAAATTTTTGGCCCCCCTGAGATACTGTTTTAGCAGAGGATGAGAAAAGATGGGAGGCTCCATGTTGTAATGAGCCGAGATGGCAGATGCATGGATTTTTATTGAAGAAAAAGATAGGCCCTTGTCAAGTATTGTAAAATCTGAGGGATATTTGGTTTTACTGGTGTTGTTTGAATAATTAAATGATCAGCCATGCTGCAAGGTTCAGAGTTTGGAGCTGAGTGTGCAGAATTTGATTGTTCTGCTGAGACAGTAGATGAGGTATTTGAGGCAAGTACCAAGGAGGGAGTTGAGACATATTCCTTAGAATTGGGTACCAGTGCTGGCGAGGCCATTCCGGAGCAATTAGGATCATTTTTGGTTTTTCCTGTCTGACCTTTAGTAAGACCTTGGAGAGAAGAGGCAGAGGGGGAAAGGCATAGACTGATAGGTTTTTCCAACTGAAGGATAGGGCATCCACTTTCCATGCTTGTCTCTGATAAGTCCTTTGTGCAGAATTTGTCCAGTTGATAATTTTGGGGGGAGGCAAATAGATCTATGTCTGGGCTCCCCCATTTCTGTGTTACCATGCTGAAGATTTGTGGATCCAGTTTCCAGTCATGCGGGTCCCATAAGATTTCTGCTTAGGTCGTCTGCCAGAGTATTTTGTTTTTCTGGCAGGAATTGAGCTTGAAGATGTACTTGGTAAGTCAAGGCTGTGTTCCACAATGCCATGGCTAGTCTGCAAAGGGGGTAGGAATGTGTACCCCCCTGTTTGTTTATGTACCACATAACCGTGGTGTTGTCCATCTTTATCAGTAGTTGTCCTGGATGAAGTAAGTCCTTGAAGGCTGTCAGAGCATTCTGAACAGCTAGCATCTCTTTCTGGTTGACATGCAGATGCATTTGTTTTGGGCTCCATATGCCCTGAATGCATCTCCCTGCCAGGTGGGCCCCCAAGCATAGTCTGATGCATCTGTAGTAAGGGTTTGGGTGGCAGGGGGTAGAGTGAATGACAGTCCCTTGTTTTGGTGACATGTCTCTGCCCACCAAAGAAATTCCTGTTGTAGGCAGGGAATGAGAGGAATCATTGTTTCCAGACTGTGACAATGTTGATTCCATAAACTTTTTAGGTACCATTGAAGTTTCCTCATATGCAGTCGTGCATATGGAATTAGTAGAATGCAGGATGCCATGAACCCCAAAGCCTGCAGAATTTGTCTTGCAGATAACTGGGTTTTTGTTGCCATCTGTTTGAAGTGTATTGTCAGTTGCCTTTGTTTGTGTGGCGTAAGGTAAGCCATCTGGGCAGTTGTATTCAAGCTTGCACCCAGGAATGTAATTATTTGAAAGGGTACCAGTTGTGATTTCTTTTCGTTTATTGTGTACTCTAGGCATGTTAGAAGCCTTTTTATAAACGCTGGATGTTGAAGAAGAATGTGCTTGTTCTCTGCTTGTTCTCTGCTTGAATGAGGTAGTTGTCCAGGTAAGGATAAATTTGTATGCTTCTTTGTCTGCAGAATGCAATTATTGGTACCAGGCACTTTGTAAAGACCCTGGGCGCAGTAGATAAAGCCAAAGGGCAGTGCAGAGAATTGGTAATGCAAAAAACCTGCCTTGAAGCAGAGGTATCTTCTGCACGATTCCCTTATTGGGATATGCAGGCATGCCTCTTTTAAGTCTAGAGTCACTAACCAAGCGTTCTTACCTAGCATAGGCAGTAGCTGTTGTAAAGTCAGCATTTTGAATTTTGGAATGTCCAGGAACGTGTTCAAAATCGATAAGTCCAGTATTGGACGCTAAGCATTGTCTTTTCTGGGTACCAGGAACAGTCTTGAGTAAAAACCTTGTCCTTTCTCCTGTTCTGGTACTGGTTGAATAGCCCCCATATCCATGAGGGACGTAAATTGTTTCTGACCCTCTGCCCATTAATTTTGTTGTTTCTGACCCTCTGCCCATTAATTTTGTGGCAGATCTGGCCAACCGTTTGGGATTGGAAAAGTATGGAAATGAAATCTGTACCCCTGGGATACTGTGTTTAATACTCACTTGTCCTGGATAATTACCTGCCAATTTTGAGCATGAAGTGCTAATTTTCCCCCCAAGGGGGCTGCCAAAAGATAAGTGCTTGGTGAAAGTAGAGGGAAGTCATTGAAACTGCTTACTGTAGGGTTGTGCTTTGTTTCCTCCAGATTTGGAGGTGGAGGCACCCCATTGCTTTGACCTGTAAGAACTGTGTGATTGGTATCTAGAGCCTTTTGAGCACCTGGATTGAACCTGGGTGGCTGCACTTGTAAGAAATCTTTTACAGTTTGCATAGATTTAGCTTTGTCTTCCATTTTTTTTAAAACCTCTTCTGCCTTATTACCAAACAGAGTATCATGCTGTAAAGGGGCATCCAACAGTTTAGCTTTAACATGATCAGGCAGATTTTGTTCCTTGAGCCAGGCATGCCTTCTAATCACAGATCTGGTAACTACGGCCCTGCAAGAGGCCTCCAAGGAATCAAAACCACATCGCAAAGTATGCTTTCCAACCTGTTCTGCTGCATGCAGTAATTCCTGTAATTCTTTATTTTCCACACAATCAGAAATCAACATAATTTTCTGTTTCAATAAGCCCATAACATGCTGTTGATATTTAAGCATATGAAACTGGCAGTTTAAGGCCCTAATTGCCAAGGTTGCAGACGTGTAAACTTTCTTTTCCCCATCTATCCAGCGCCCTGGAATCTCTATCAGAGGGGGTAGGATTTTTGGCTGTAGAGGCCTTTACACCTTTAGAACCCTGTGAGATTTTTGAATAGAAATTTGTGGGAGTCAGGAGCCCTGTAATATCTGTCTGGCTTACTAGGAGCCGGAGGTAGGGAATCAGGAGCCATGCTTGATTCTGAAAACACATCATCAACCATGTCTAATACAGGAGGTATAGCCAAAGGCCTATGCTGAGGAAGAAGAAGGAAATCCCTAAGCCTCTTTTTTGATTCAGAGAAATCCTGACTCTCCCAATGAAAATGTTTCCTTAAAGTATGCAAGGTTTCATCAAAAGAATAACCCTCAGGAGGAGATGCAGATGGGATCGATTCTTCTGCATCTGAATCCTCATAGGGTGGAATAGAAAATTCCTGATCAGAAGAGAAATTGGAAGAAATGGAAACTTGATCTGAAGATTCATAATCAGTGTCTTGCCTAGGCCTCTTGGGGGGGGGGGGGTTGTGAACCCCTGATCAAGGTAATTAAGTCCTCAGCCATTTTGATCACCTGTTTTTTAGGCATAGGAGCCTGAGCACGTGGCTCATGCGTCGGTTGTTTAGCCTTAGAAGATGTTTTTGATCTTGCTTTTGAAGCTGGCGTTGGTTTTATATAAAAATGTTGAGGCCTGAAAAACACCCTCAGAAGCCGGTGCCTGCTCAGCGGCTCCGGACCCATCCAAGGGAGAGACATCTGCGGGTTCAATACTCTGAGAATCTCGTGGCATACTGGACTCTGCATAGGTCTCGGTAGAGGCCTGTGACTCAAATGTAGCGGGTATCAGGGGCTGCGAAAGTGCCTCATTGGCATAGGAGAAGCTTTGTCGTCGGTTTTGGACCACGATGGTCTGTCTCTGTCTTTTTCTTTGCATTTTTTGTGAACTCCGGTAGTCGGATTGCTAGCCGACGACATTTCAGGGTAATTAAATCTGGATCCAAAATATTTTGAAGCAAAAATATACAGACGCTTAGTAGTGCGTTGGTTAAATCTAGCACAAAACTGACAGCAAGGCATGTTATGACCTGGGCCTAGGCAAGGAATACAGTACAAATGAAAGTCCTTATGAGGTATGTGCTTCCCACAAGTAATGCAATTATTAACTTTTACTGACATCGGTAAGGAGCAGAAAAAGTTTCCCCAACGGGGTACTTAGTTAAGTTGAAGACTTCGGTTCTGAAACTCGAATGCGAAAATTTCAGGAGTCGGCCGACCGGCACTTCCGAACTGCTTCTGCTTCGGGCACCCCGCGGCAAGAAAGACTGAATAAAATGGCGTCGGCTGCATGTTTTATACCCCTGACTCTCTGACGTCATGGAAGAGGAGACAGCAGCCGACGCAGGACCCAAGACTTTGTTATTCAGGCCGACTGAGGGCAACCTGCCAGCAGATTACCCAAATGTAATGACTGCAACAGTGAAACACAAAGAACATCTACCAGTTGGACAAATTTTGCACAAGAACTCCTCACAAAAAAGCCTGGAAAGTGGATGCTCTGTCCTTCAGCTGGGAAAACCTATCAGTCTATGCCTTTCCCCCTCTGCCTCTGCTCTCCAGAGTTCTACTAAAATTCAAACAGGACAAACCAAAAATTATTTTGATTGCTCCAGACTGGCCTCGCCAACACTGGTACCCACTCCTACACAGTCTGTCACTAATTTCTCCATGGCACCTGCCTCAGACACCTTCCTTACTGTCTCAGCAGAACAACCAAATTCTGCACCCTCAGCTCTAGTCATTGAATCTTGCAGCTTGGCTAATCACTTAAATTCCCCCTTAGCATCCCTCAGCAAACCTGTGATGGATGTCATTTTGGAGGCGAGAAGACCTAGTACGAGAAAATCCAATGCTGACAAATGGAAAAGATTCTGTGCCTGGAATCAATCTCAAGGGATGAGCACAGCAGTGCCCAATTTACCTCAGATTTTGCAATACTTAACGGAGATGCTTCACAAGGGCCTGTCTTTGTCTTCCATAAAAATCCATGCCTCAGCCATTTCAGCTCATTACAACACAGAACCCCCTCTCTTCTCTCATCCTCTGCTAAAGCAGTATCTCAGAGGGGCCAAAAACTTGAGGCCACCCAGGAGAGCACCAACCCCTGCCTGGGACCTTAACTTTGTATTGGAGAAACTCACTCAACCTCCTTTCGAGCCAGCTGCTACTGCAGACTTAAAATTTCTTTCCTGGAAAACAGCCTTCCTTTTAGCAATCACTTTGGCTAGAAGGATTTCTGAATTACAGGCCCTTATGGCAGTGAAGCCTTTCATCATCTTTCATGCGGACAGGGTGTTACTCAGGACCAATCTATCCTTCATGCCCAAGGTGGTATCCAGTGTGGCTCTTAATCAGTCCATTCATTTGCCAACTTTCTTTCCCAATCCACAGAACAAGGGGGAGCGGATTCTGCATTCATTGGATGTACAAAGACAACTTAGATTTTACTTGGACAGGACTAAATCTCGAAGAAAATCTGAACAACTGCCAGTACCATTTGCTGCAGGGGCAGAGGGAAAGGCTATTTCAAAGCAAACCATTTAAAAATGGATAAGCCATTGTATTCATTACTGCTATAAGCACCATGGAAAACCTATCCCCCAGAGGATCAGATCCCATTCCACCAGGGCTGCATCTACTTCTACAGCCTTTCTCAGAGTTGTTCCTACCAAAGATATTCTAGAAGCTGCTACCTGGAGTTCAGTTTATATTTTCACCAAGCACTATCATTTACCAATTTTCTCTAAATCCACAGCTGGCTTTGCCACTTGCAGGGCCTTATAACTGGTCCTGATAAACCCATCCTCCCAACCATAGCGTTGGGAATCTACCCAAATATAATGACTGCAACAGTGAAGCATGAAGAACATAGTACAGTTGTGTACACTTACCATAAATGTAGATGTTCGAGTGTATTCACTGTTGCAGTCCTGGTTACCCTCCCTCCAGCCCCCTGTTTTTTTCTTACTATGCCTCTCCTTTCTTTTACTACACTTAAAAGCCTTTTTGGTGTATTTGCTTTTGTTTGGAGGTATATTTTTGTGTTTTAAATTATTTGTATATATTTTGCTCCTCATTTGGGGGGCACCTGACATCTGGGTCAAGAAAAACTGATATAATGGCGTCAGCTGCATGTTTTATACCCCTGATGACCTGACGTCATAAAAGAAGGGACAGCAACCGACGCAGGATGCAAGACGTTGATGTTCATCGTGCATACAGCTGCAGTCATAACAGATGGGTTCTCCTGCCATCAGGCGGGTCCTCGGTCGGCCGAATTCCAAAGTCTAGGTCCGGCATCGGTTGTCGTCGCTTCTTCCCTGACATCAGTGCGACAGGGGTATAAAGGAACCAGCCGACGCCATTTTCTTCAGTCTTTCTTGCCACGCGGTGCCCGAAGCAGAAGCAGTTCGCAAGTGCCGGTCGGCCAGCTCCTGAGATTACGAAAATTTGGAAACCGAAGTCTTCTTAAAAGCTAAGTACCCCGTTGGGGAAACTTTTCTTGCCTCAGACCGATGTCAGACAAAGTTAATAATTGTATTTTTTGTGGGAAGCAAATACTGCATAAGGATTTCCATTCCCTCTTATTTTCCTTGTTTAGGCCCAGACCACGATGTCTCGGTCTGTCGCTTTTGTGCTACATTCAACAAACGCACTATTAAGCGTCGGGTGGAGTTTGCCCAGCATTATTTTGGGAAAGCATTTAACTATACTATGTCGTCGGATACTCTGACTCCGGTTTTGTCTAAAAAAACGCAAAGACAAGGACCGACATACGAGGTCCGCGGCCTCTACCGACACCACGCCAAAGCCGACTACACTTGGTCCGGTTCTCAGCGAGGCGCCTACGCAGCCCCTGATTACCGACGACACTTCTTTGATGGTGTCTCCTGTGCCCGAGGTCGCAGGCTCCTCTGCCCACACCCCGACTACAGATACCGAAGCCACTCTTGGCGTTGAAACTCAGAATGTGGACAGGTCCACCTCCACTCAAGGTGTCTTCAGACCTTCCTCTTCTTTCTCCATCAAGGCTTTCACAAAGTCTAAAGCAACCATTCACTCTAAGAGACCAGCTACACAGGGCCCATCTCCAGGCCCCATGCCTAAGAAACAGATGCTTAAAATGGCTGAGGATTTAATTACTCTAATCAGAGGTTCTCAGCCCCCACCGGACAAAAGGCCCAGAGTGGAGGAAGATTCCCCCTCCTCTGATCAGGGCTCCATTATTTCAGAGCACTCTGATGATCAGGAACTTTCTTACTCCCCTTTTGACGACTCTGATGCGGAGGAGTCCATCCCTTCTGCCCCCCCCCCCCGAGGATTACTCATTTGGGGAAACTTTGCATACCTTAAGGGAACACTTCCACTGGGAAAGCCAGGATTATTCAGATTCCAAGAAAAGGCTCAGGGAATTTCTCTTGTTACCTCAGCACAGGCCTCTGGCTATACCTCCTGTCTTGGACATCCTAGATGATGTTTACTCGGAGGCCTGCCTTAACCCGGACTCTCTACCTCCAGCTCCAGTTAAGCCTGACAGGTACTACAGGGTTCCTGACTCGCACCAATTTCTATACAAAAGCCATGCTGCTGACCCAGAAACCATCTCACAGGGCCCCAAGGGAGTTAAGGCCTCCATTGCCAAAAATCCATTGCCTTCCGAGAGATTCAGATCCTTAGAAAGGTGGGGAAAAAGGTATATACCTCGGGTACCTTATCCATGAGGGCCTTAAACTGTCAGTTTCATATGCTAAAATACCAACAGTTTTTGTTATCACAATTGAAAAGTAAAATGTCACAACCTGAACAACCAGACCTGAAGGAGTTGCAGGATTTGATGCATAGTGCAGAACAAGTGGGTAAGCATACCTTACAATGTGGTTTTGATGCTCTAGAGGCCTCATGTAGAGCTGCTGTTACAGGATCAGTCATACGTAGGCATGCCTGGCTCAAGGAACAAGCCTTGCCTGATCATGTCAAAGCTAAATTACTAGACGCCCCTCTTCAAAAGGATGTACTATTTGGTGCTAATGCTGTGGAGGTATTAAGGAAAATGGAGGAAAAGGCTAAATCAATGCAAACTGTGAAAGAATTTCTACAAGTTCAACCCCCACGTTTTGGTAGAAATTGGCCTTCCAAAAACTGGTCCTTTCCTGCCACAGACAGACCCCAAAGAGGCAGATACAGGCGCCCGAGGGGCAGAGGACAATCCCAAGGATCGTATAGAGGCAGACAATGGCAAGCTCCTACACAAAGAGGTGGTGAGGACAACTCGCAATCTTTCAGAAAGCAAACCCAATGACTTTCCCCTTTGCATGCCAACCAGGTCTCAAATGGCAGCCCCCTTAGGAGGAAAGCTGGCATTATTTTCAAAAAATTGGCATGTTGTCACAAAGGACAAATGGATCCTGGACATTATAAACAGAGGCAACAAATTCCATTTTCACACCCTTCCAAAAATGAGAGGCATGCCAAACCTGCCACACAATCAAAGGGCAGAGGCACAAAGGCAAATTGCAGATCTCATAAACATGAACGCTATTCAAGAGGTACCTACGCACGAACAAGGTCAAGGTTTTTATTCCAGGCTATTTCTGGTG
Organism: Protopterus annectens; assembly: GCF_019279795.1. Classification (NCBI taxonomy): domain Eukaryota; kingdom Metazoa; phylum Chordata; order Ceratodontiformes; family Protopteridae; genus Protopterus; species Protopterus annectens. The sequence goes on along the minus strand of NC_056725.1, from coordinate 349,791,592 downwards.
CCAAGGAAGGGAAAAGATTGGAGACCTATTTTGGATCTATCCATCCTAAACACATTTCTATTCGTACCAAACTTCAAGATGCTCACTCTACAGCAACTTCTTCCCATGCTGGGCAAGGAGTCTTGACTGGTATCATTGGACCTCAAGGAGGCATACCTGCATGTCCCAATCAGACAAAATTGCAGAAGGTACCTCAGATTTCTTGCAGGTTCAACCCATTATCAATTCTCTGCATTGCCCTTTGGCTTATCTACTGCATCCAGAGTATTCACGAAATGCCTGGCATCAGTAATTGCCTACTGCAGACTTCAAGGGATACAAATATACCCCTATTTGGACGACTGCCTGATCCAAACGGACAGCAAGCACATTCTTCTGAAACATCTGGCTTATGTAATAATGTTATTGAACTCTCTGGGATACACAGTCAACAAAAAGAAATCAAGGCTAATACCCTCTCGGAAGATAATTTTCCTGGGTGCCAATTTGGACACAAACACCCAGATGGCCTACCTCACGCCAGAGAAGCAGGGGCAACTAATTCAATACTTCAGAACACTAGCAAATTGCACCAGGCTGACTGCAAGGAAAATCCTGCAGGCTCTGGGATTCATGGCATCTTGCATCTTACTAATCCCATGTGCAAAGCTGCATATGAGGAAACTACAATGGTACCTGAAAAACATATGGTCTCAACACAGCCACAGTTTGGAAACAATAATACCACTAATTCCATGTCTGCAAAAGGAATTTCTGTGGTGGGCTCAAGCATGTCAAACAAACACAGGTCTTCCATTCAGCAAGCCTCAAGCAAATCAAGTCATCACAACAGACGCCTCGGACTACGCCTGGGGCGCACATGACAGATCGGTGCATTCAGGGCAAATGGTCCCAAAAAGAAAAGCACCTTCACATCAATCAAAAAGAAATGCTAGCAGTAATAAATGCTATTATAGCTTTCAAGGACCTTCTACAACCAGGTCAACTATTGATAAGAACGGACAACACCACAGTTATGTGGTACATAAACAGGGAGGAACACATTCTTACCCCTATGCAGACTGGCCATGTCACTTTGGAACATGGCCATGGACTTACAAATGGAACTACAAGCACAGTACTTGTCAGGCAAGGAAAACACGCTGGCAGACAACCTAAGCAGTAATATGACAGATCCACACGAATGGAAATTGCATCCAAAAGTTTTTACAGAAATAATCCAAGAATGGGGAAGGCCAGACATAGATCTCTTTGCCTCCCACAAGAATCATCAATTGACAAAATTCTGCTCAAGGATCTTCCATCCAAAGGCCTGGAGAGTGGACGCTCTTTCTTTCAGTTGGACATCAATGACAGTTTATGCCTTCCCTCCTCTTCCTCTGCTACCCAAAGTTCTATTAAAGACCAAAGCAGACAGACCAAAGATGATTCTCATTGCTCGGACTGGCCAAGGCAACACTGGTACCCACTCCTGAGGAGCCTGACGCATTCCCCACCATGGACCCTGCCTCTAATGCCTCTTCTTCTGACTCAGCACAGTTTCAAAACTCTTCACAGCCAGCTAAAAACACTCAATCTAGCTGCATGGAAGATTCCTTAGCATCACAACAGGCCCTACTCTCCAAGGAGGTGCAGGATGTCATTTTGGAGGCCAGAAGGCCATCAACTAGAAAAGCTTACTCTGCAAAATGGAAACGTTTTTGTGTCTGGAATGAGAAAAAGGGCCAGGATCCTGGAAAACTGAATTTACCTCAAATACTACAATATTTGGCTGAACTGCTAAGCAGTGGAATTTCTTTCTCCTCCATCAAAATCCATGCCTCAGCCATTTCTGCAGAATACAACACTGATCCACCTTTATTCTCTCACCCTCTCTTAAGACAGTTCCTCAGAGGGGCTAAGAATTTAAGGCCTCCAAGGAAACAACCAATACTTGCTTGGGATCTTAATTTCATTCTGGAAAAACTGACCTTGCCTCCCTTTGAGCCAGCTGCCTCATCAGATTTGCAATATTTGTCCTGGAAAACAGCTTTCCTTCTGGCTATCACCTCAGCTCGTAGAGTTTCAGAACTACAGGCTCTCATGGCTGTCCAGCCTTTTATCATCTTCCATCAGGACAGAGTTTCCTTACGAACCAACCCGTCCTTTACCTTTATGCCTAAAGTGGTATCCAGGGTAGCTTTAAATCAGGCCATACATTTACCTACTTTTTATCCTAATCCTCAAAACAAAAGGGAGAGATTACTACATTCCTTGGACATCCACAGACAACTGCGTTATTATTTGGACAGAACAAAGCCTTTCAGAAAATCAGAACAGCTCTTTGTGGCCTATGCGGTAGGAGCTCAAGGGAAGCCAATTTCCAAACAGACATTCTCAAAATGGATAGCCCACTGCATATGCTTTTGCTATTCCTTTCATGGCAAAACTGTTCCTACAGGCATTAGAACTCATTCCACCAGGGCCACAGCGACCTCAGAGGAGTTCCTACCAAGGATATTTTGGAAGCAGCCACTTGGAGTTCTGTGCATACCTTCTCCAAGCACTACAACCTATCATTATACTCCAAATCTAGAGCAGGCTTTGCCACTGCAGTCTTGCAGGGCATTTTGGCTCCTCCTAGTTCCACCTAGTGCCTACCACCCCTTTTTTTAGCTTTGGGATTCTACCCATCTGTTATGACTGCAGCTGTATGCACAATGAACATAGTACAGTTTTGTACCTACCATAAATGTAGATGTTCGAGTGCTAATACAGCTGCAGTCCAGGTTTCCCTCCCTTCTTCCCCTCTTGGGACAGGCCTATAGGCTAACACATCCTCATACAACCTGATTGGGGTTTTCATTTATGATGCATTTGCTTGCAACTACTGTATTTTGATTATATTGCACTGCATTATCACACAAATTTATGTATTGCCTTCCTTCTGGGGGCACCTGACATCTGGGGCAAGAAAAACTGAAGAAAATGGCGTCGGCTGGTTCCTTTATACCCCTGTCGCACTGACGTCAGGGAAGAAGCGACGACAACCGACGCCGGACCTAGACTTTGGAATTCGGCCGACCGAGGACCCGCCTGACGGCAGGAGAACCCATCTGTTATGACTGCAGCTGTATTAGCACTCGAACATCTACATTTATGGTAGGTACAAAACTGTACTTTAATCAGGCCGACTGAGGGCAACCTGCCAGCAGATTACCCAAATGTAATGACTGCAACAGTGAATATGCTCTAACACCTACATTTATGGTAAGTGTACACAACTGTACTTTCACAAGTGCTGGTTGGCCGCCTCCTGAAATTTAAATTTTTCGAGTTTCAGACCTGAAAAAAGGTTAAGCCAGTAGTCTTTGCCACTGCAGCAGGCTAGCAGTTTGCCTCCGCCATAGGTGGGTGGTCATTTTTTGTACCTCAGACCCACTTATCTTTTATCTCAGATCTCTCGGGTGTAGCACCTATACACTGATTTTTTTTTTCCCTTTGACTACATGGATCCCAGTACTCTGCCCGACCATCACCACATCAAATCCAGTTAAACCTAAAAAGAAAAAAAAAACATGCTTCAGCCTATAGTTTGTAAATCTGTTGTTGCCTTAAACTGGCCCACAGACCACTTAACTTTTTTTCTCTGTCACCCTCTGGTGTGATCCCGCAGTCCTATATGGTAACCTTTTCTCCTGTCACCTTCTAGTGTGATCCCGCAGTCCTGTGTGGTACAGAGTCACACATCCTCCAGGGCTATTCTTGTGTCTTGTTCAGGTATGGAAGAACCAAACCCTTTAGATGCAGGAGAGGACTCCTTGATTAATATAATACTCCATCCCCAGATATTTTGTCCACTAGTATAGTTCGCATTAAAAAGAAATGGAAACTTCACCACAATGCAAACAATCAGATTATTTCCATCTATCGTGCTGATATGCTTTCCTTAGCTAAGAGTGTGTTAAGAGTTAGCTATTCTCCAAGGCTGTGCTCCATCTGAGTATGACTATGGGGATTGCCTTCTCTAGTGATCAGTCTACTGCTGCAAATTTTGATGGGGACCCAAGTAAGTGTTCTCCTTTCCACAGATGCTCACTGCATTTAGAGATGTATTTGACTGGAAGCATTCTGGAGCTGCTGCAGAGACTGGCAGAGTTTATAATCTTACTGGAGATGAGATTCCAAATATTTTTGCTGTTCCTCCTCTGTTACCATCATTTGAAGATATTTGTAAAACTGCATGTAAATCCCCTTTGGCTAAAGAGAAAGTTCCTAAAACAGCTATGAATCTGTACAAAGTGTACTCTGATCTTGCAGCTCACTTGACTCCTTTGTTAGCTGTCCCAGGTACCACTTTTCCAGCTTCCAACTCTAGCAAGAGGTCTCTAGCTTCTTTTCAACCTCCACTCCCAATCCCAGATAAAATTTCAAAGGGTTAGAATGTTGGAGAGGGAAATGTTCTCTCAGTCTAATAATTTAGTCTTTAGAATTCTAAATTATCTAGGTTTTATGTGGTGGTTTGTTTTGCATTGTGCTTACAGTTTAGATGACTTTGTTGCCTTATTGGCTGCCGAACAGAATTGTTATATGTATGAGATTGTTCCTATTGTGCTTTCAGAAGTGTCTTGGAAGGTGCAGGCACAATTTCTAGAAAACCAGCTGCTTCTGTTGTATTGGGAAGATACATTTGGTTACATAACTAGAATTTTTATAAGGATTTAGAAGATGAGATCTGATGTTGTCACTTTTAATCATTCCTCAACAAATGGGTTTGGATCCAACATTTGGATCAGACTCTGATACTTTTTCCAGCTCATGGAACACTGAAAGCTCTCAAGCTCCTTCCTTGCCGATAATGCTCTAATCCCCTACCATACTTCAGATCTCATTTGCCGCCTTTGCATACAGATGTGGTCGCTGTTATAACTCATTTACCATGAGTAAAAGTAGATTTTTGGCAGTAAAAATAGACTTTATATATATCTAACCTTCTTTCCTCATTGAATTACATTCTCTTTTGCCCTTCCTACACTTTTTAGTGTAATTTCTGAATACCATTTTGGGTATTTTCTGTTCCTTTTCCTCTTCCCTTACCTTTGAGGCAGTCCCTTAAATTACGGTTTCTGGTGTAGTACTTCCTTTCTTTCCTTTTCATAACTGTCTAAAAGTTTTTTTTTTTTTTTCTGTCTGGTTCTGTTACTGCTAACATATGTAGATACGTTTGAGAAACCTTCAGGTTTTAAACCATGTAAGGCCTGTGGCCTTAAGATTCTGCTCTTGGATGCACACAAGTTGTGTGATGTTCATCGTGTTACCCTGCTGCAGTCATCACACTTGGGTTATCCTGTCGTCAGGCGGTCCCGCAGTCGGCCTGAATTCCAAAGTCTTGGTCCGGCGTCGGTTGCTGTCGCTTCTTCCCTGACGTCAGTGCACCAGGGGTATATAAGAGGCATCCAACGCCATTTTCTTCAGTCTTTCTTGCCGCGCGGTGCCCGAAGCAGAAGCAGTTCGCAAGTGCCGGTCGGCCGACACCTGAGATTTTCTAATCGAATTTCAGTCCGAAGTCTTCAAAGCTAAGTATTCCGTTGGGGAAGCTTTTCTTGCCTCAGTCTGATGTCAGAAAAAGTTAACAGTTGCATTTCTTGTGGGAAGCAAATACCTCATAAGGACTTTCATTCTTATTGTATACCTTGCCTAGGCCCAGACCACGACATCACTGGTTGTCGGTTTTGTGCTAGGTTCAATAAGCGAACTGTAAAGCGGCGCTTTGATTTTGCACGACACTACTTTGGTAGGAAATTTAATTACACTATGCCGTTGGAGCAACCAACTACTGGCGTGCGTAAAAAACGCAAAGATAAAGACAGGCAGCCTAGATCCAAGCCAGACTCCGAGACCTCGGCTGGCCTGGTCGCCGGTTCTCCGGTTTTCAGTGAGGCACCTACGCAGCCCCTGACGACCGCAGAATTGGAACCCCAGACTGCTTCGGATTCTCAAGCATAGAGTTCTAGGCCGACGCAGCCATTTTCTTTAGGCCCTACCGACAACATTGCAGAAGGAGAAGCCGGTGCTGCGGAAACACCTTCGGTTACAGAAGGTGTCTTCAGACCGACTACTCTCACCATAAAATCTTATGCTAAGCTTAGACTCCTCTAAAACCAAAAAAAACTGCACATCAGTCTCCAGTTCAAGGCCCCATGCCTAAGAAAGAGATGCTTAAAATGGCTGAAGATTTGATTTCTTTAATCAGGGGTTCCCAAAACCCCAGACAAAAGGCCTAGACAAGAGGAGGATTATGCCTCCTCTGATCAAGTGTCTTATTTCCTCAGGCTCCTCTGAGGAACAGAATTACTCCTTTCCCCTTTATGAAGATTCTGATGCTGAAGATTCCATTCCCTCAGCTTCTCCCCCTGAAGACTATTCCTTTGGGGAAACCTTACATACCATGAGGGAGCATTTCCACTGGGAAGGTCTGGACTACTCCAACTCAAAGAAAAGGCTCAGAGAGTTTATTTTACTCCCCCAGCACAGACCACTTGCTATCCCTCCAGTTTTAGACATTGTGGATGATGTTTACTTAGAATCTAGTCTAAATCCAGATTCTCTGCCTCCTGCTCCAGCCAAACCAGATAGGTATTATAGAGTGCCTGACTCACACAAATTCCTTTATAAAAGCCCTGTTACTGACCCAGAGACTATCTCCCAGGGTCCCAGAGGGGCTAAGGCTTCTATGGATAAAAATCCAGTACCCTCTGAAAGGGACTCCAGAGCACTAGACAGGTGGGGGAAGAAGGTTTACACCTCAGCTACTCTAGCTATGAGAGCACTAAATTGTCAATTTCACATGCTGAAATACCAGCAATTCCTAATGTCTCAAATAAAACAAAAGATGAGCACGCACCCTCAACAGTCTGAATTCAAAGAAATGCAGGATCTGTTGCATGCAGCTGAACAGGTGGGCAAACATACTTTACAATGTGGATTTGATTCCCTGGAAGCTTCCTCTAGAGTAGCTGTTACTGGGTCTGTTATACGTAGGCATGCTTGGTTAAAGGAACAAACTCTGCCTGATCATGTTAAAGCAAAATTACTAGATGCACCCTTACAGCAGGATGTCTTATTTGGGGTTAAAGCAGAAGAGATTTTAAAGAAAATGGAGGATAAGGCAAAATCTATGCAGACGGTCAAAGATTTCTTACAGGTACAACCCCCACGCTTCAGCAGAAATTGGCCAGCACAAAATTGGTCCTTTCCAGCTTCTGACAGACCACAGAGGGGTAAATACAGACGCCCAAGGGCACAGCACAAGCACAAATCCCTTACAAACCTCGACAATGGGGCACTGCAACACAGAAGGGAGGAGAAGACAGGTCCCAAACTACTAGAAGACAAACACAATGACCTCAACCTCAAGCTGCCAAGCAAAAATCCCTTGGCAGCCCCCTTGGGAGGAAAATAAGCATTATTTATAGACAACTGGCGCAGCGTCACAAAGGACAAATGGGTCCTAGACATTATCTCACAAGGATACAGATTCCATTTTCACACCTTGCCAAGGATAAAAGGAATGCCAAACTTGCCACAAAATCAATGGGCAGTGGCACAAAAACAAATTACAGCTCTCATGGACATGAGAGCCATTCAACTGGTACCTACACAGGAACAAGGCTAAGGATTTTACTCGAGGCTCTTTCTAGTCCCCAGAAAGGACAATGCTTGGAGACCCATTCTGGACCTTTCAATTCTAAACACCTTCTTGCAAGTACCCAAATTCAAGATGCTAACACTACAGCAGCTTCTTCCCATATTGGGCAAGAAAGCTTGGCTAGTAACGTTGGACCTCAAGGAGGCATACCTGCATGTCCCTATCAGACAAAATTGCAGAAGATACCTCCGTTTCATTGCAGGTTCAACCCATTACCAATTCTCTGCACTGCCCTTTGGCTTATCTACTGCACCCAGGGTCTTCACAAAATGCCTGGCACCAGTAATTGCATACTGCAGACAGAGGAATTCAAATTTACCCATACCTGGACGACTGTCTCATCCAAGCAGAAAGCAAGGACATTCTCTTACAACATCTGACTTTTGTAAAACACCTTCTAAGTTGCCTAGGGTACACAGTAAACGAAAAGAAATCAAAGCTAGTGCCCTCACAAAATATGACATTCCTGGGTGCCAGCTTGAATACAACGGCCCAGATGGCTTATCTGACTCCAGACAAACAACTACAACTAACTCAATACTTCAAAATAATGGCAACAATTTATTTATTTTTATTTTTTATTTATTTTACATTTATTAACCGGGTGAAATCCGACTGGATACATGTCCATTTTCAGCGGAGGCCCGGGGAGAAAAGCTCCAAACAATACAGATAAAAAAACAGTCAAAAAACAGACAGAAAGTCAATCAACAATCAAGTGAAGATTCTGTTGTTTACATACTAGATATAATGAGATATTAAATAAATACATTATAAGGATGTGAAAGAATATGAATAAGGTAATGACATAGTAAATATTTATAATATTACTATAAAAAATTTCATTTAAAAATTTCGACAGATAAAAAGAAACAGGAGAAAAATCTTGATCATGGGATAAGAAGTCAGCTATTCCTAGGAGAAAAAACTGATGGATAAAGGTCTATTGTAGTAGAGTTTATTCAGGAGAGAGTTTAAGAGGATTTAGATTTGTAAAAAGGAAGGGAATTCATATCAGAGCCTAGGAATTGTTAGTCAGGAAATGAGCATTGGCATAGCCATTGCTTCTGAAAGTGGTGAAACAGTTGTTTTTTGAATTGGGGTAGAGAGGTAGTGGAAAGAATACTGGTGGGAAGAGAGTTCCAGACTTTTCCTACAGCGTTTGTAAAGAGTGCATCGCCTCCTGCGTTATAAGCTTTGACCATTTTCAAGAGTGGTTTGCTCGCGGAGCGTAGACTATTTAGCTTAGTATATGGTAAGACTAAGTTCACAAGTGAGGGACAATTGTCAGGGTATTTGAGTATTTTAAATACCTCAGAGAGTTGGGTAACTCTAACAAGGTTGGGGAGTTCTATCCATTTTAGGTTTTTTAGGTTGATACAATGATGGGTCCTATATGGAGTTCCTGCTGCAAATCTTGCTATATGATTGTATGAGCAAGATAGTTTATCTAAGTTGGTTTTGTTCAGGTTAGTGAATATTGTGGATGCATAAAGAAGGGTGGAGAGCAAATGTGTCCGGGCAATGGTTACTTTAGCCATTGGGGTTAGGAAATTTTTGATTCTATACAGCGATCCTAGTTTTTTGTTTACTGTTTTAATGGTTAAGTTGATATGTATGTCAAATTTCAGTTTATTATCAATAGTGACTCCTACTAGTTTCGTGTGAGGGTCTGGGGAGATAATAGTACCATTTTGGGATGTTATAGAGAAGTCAACAAGATGATTTTTGTGGGTAGGTTGAAAGAGCAATCATTTAGTTTTTTTTTGGATTTAGGATTAACTGACGACCAGATAGCCAGTTTTCTACTTTGGTTTTTGTTAATAGTCTGTCAGGAGATATATCCGAACAAACTAGTGTAGAGTCATCCGCATATTGAATACAGATGGCCTCGGGAATGGCTCTATGGAGATCATTAATGAAGACCGAGAAAAGAAGTGGACCTAATATGGACCCTTGAGGGACCCCAATGGTATTAGGTAGTAATTTGGAGAGTTTATTCTGCCACAGTACTGCTTGTTTCCTGCCAGAGAGGTAGGCTTTGAACCAATCTAGTGTTAAGTTATCCAGGTAGAGATTTTTTAAAGTGTCCAAAAGTAGTTGATGGTTGACCATATCAAATGCTTTTGATAGATCTAAAAAGAGGGCTGAAGACACTTTTTTGTCATTGCGGTTGTGATTTATTGTGTCTGTAAAGGAGAGAAGGGCCGTTGTGGTACTGTGTTTGGGTCTGAAGCCATGCTGAGAACTGGTTGGAAGGTTGTTATGGATAAGATATTGGAGGAGTTGTTTATGCATACATCTTTCCATAATTTTGGCTAATGGGGACATTAAAGCTATTAATGAATACAAAGACCCAACTCCCTGCAAGAAAAATTCTGCAGGCCTTGGGCTTCATGGCATCTTGTATACTACTAATACCATTTGCAAAACTGCATATGAGGAAATTACAATGGTACCTGAAAAGCATATGGACTCAACACAGCCACAGCTTGGAAACAATAATACCTCTCATTCCCTGCCTTCAACAGGAGTTTCTATGGTGGTCACAGGCATGTCACCTCAACAAGGGTCAGACTTTCACCTTACCCTCAGCCAGGCAAACTATAACAACAGATGCATTGGACTATGCCTGGGGGGCACACATGGCAGGACGGTGCATTCAAGGCATATGGACTGCAGATCAAAGGAATCTGCTCATCAATCAAAAAGAAATGCTAGCTGTATAGAATGCTCTGACAGCCTTCAGGGACCTCTTACATCCAGGACAGCTTATAATAAGGGCAGACAACACCACAGTAATGTGGTACATAAACAAGGGGGTACACACTCCTACCCTCTATGCAGGCAAGCAATGACCTTGTGGAACACAGCACTGGCTTACCAAGTTCAATTACAAGCTCAATTCCTGCCAGGAAAAAAGAACACATTGGCAGACGACCTAAGCAGAAACATCATGGATTCCCATGAGTGGAAACTGGATCCACAAGTATTTGCAATGATAACTCAAAAATGGGGGCACCCAGACATAAACCTGTTTGCCAACCCCCAAAACCATCAGCTTTCAAAATTTTGCACAAGGACATTCCACCATCAAGCTTGGAAAGTGGACGCACTCTCATTCATTTGGAAAATGGTGACAGTATATGCCTTTCCTCCATTGCCCCTTCTCACAAAGGTGCTGCTGAAAGTCAGGATGGAGAGACCTCGAATGATGCTCATTGCCCCAGACTGGCCACGCCAGCACTGGTACCCACTACTAAGGAACATGGCCCAGGGCCCACCATGGATTCTACCACAAATTCCTCATCTACTTACACAGCAAGGCAGTCAGATTCTACACAGCCAGCTCAAAACCTTAAATGTGTCTGCATGGCACATCACCTAAGCAACCAGCCAAACCCTTCTTTCACAAGCTGTTATGGATGTCATTCTGGAGGCCAGGAGGCCCAGCACCAGGAAAGCCTACTCAGACAAATGGAAAAGATTTTGCGCATGGAACCAAGCTAAAGGCCAAAATACCCTCCAGCCGGACATGCCTCAGATTCTACAATATTTAACTGAGATGTTACACAAAGGACTTTCTTTTTCATCTATTAAAATCCACGCCTCGGCTATTTCAGCTCACTACAACACGGATCCTCCTTTATTTTCACATCCACATCTAAGGCCGTATCTCAGAGGGGCAAAAAACATTAGGCCTCACAGGAGAGCACCAACACCAACTTGGGACCTAAATTTTGTTCTGGAAAAACTTACGCTGCCACCTTTTGAGCCAGCTTTCTCAGCTGACTTAAAGTTTATATCATGGAAGACTGCTCTGCTGCTAGCAATTACTTCAGCCAGAAGAGTCTCATAGCTACAGGCACTCATGGCGGTAGAGCCTTTCCTCATTTTTCATCAAGACAGTCTCTCTACGAACTAACCCCTCCTTTATGCCAAAGGTGGTATCCAGTGTGGCTCTAAATCAAACCATCCACTTACCTTCTTTCCAAATCCACAGAACAAAGGAGAAAGACTCCTGCATTCCTTGGACATTCACAGGCAACTACGTTACTACTTGGATAAAACTAAGGCTTTCAGAAAATCTGACCAACTTTTTGTATCCTATGCTACAGCATCACAAGGAAAGGCTGTCTCAAAACAGACCATTTCCAGATGGATAGGACATTGCATACATTTTTGCTACACCCATCATGGAAAACCAGTTCCTGCTAGCATAAGGCCCCACTCCACCAGGGCAGCAGCTACATCTACAGCCTTCCTCAGGGGGGTGCCAACCAAGGATATTCTGGAAGCTGCAACTTGGAGTTCAGTACACACCTTCACCAAACACTATCACATACCACTTTACTCTAAGACTAGAGCTGGCTTCGCCACTGCAGTTTTGCAGGACCTTCTAGCCCCCTCTAACCCTGTTTGTCTCCACCTCCCATGCTTAGCTTTGGGATTCTACCCAAGTGTGATGACTGCAGCAGGATAACACGATGAACATAGTACAGTTTTGTACCTACCATAAATGTAGATGTTCGAGTGTATACCCTGCTGCAGTCCAGGTTACCCTCCCTCCATCCCCTCTGACCTAACTAAAACCTTTCCATACCTTAAAATTTGATACAACCTTTGTGGTGTATTTGCTTATTGCTGGAGAGATGTTTTTGTTTGTGCTTAGCTTTTATTATTGGTACTATCTACTGACCATCTTTTGGGGGGCACCTGACATCTGGGGCAAGAAAAACTGAAAACAATGGCGTCAGATGCCTCTTGTATAGCCCTGGTGCACTGACGTCAGGGAAGAAGCGACAACAACTGACGCCGGACCAAGACTTTGGAATTCAGGCCGACTGCGGGACTGCCTGATGACAGGATAACCCAAGTGTGATGACTGCAGCAGGATATACACTCGAACATCTACATTTATGGTAGGTACAAAACTGTACTTTTATTGCATAGGCCTGGCCCATTTGATCTCTGCATGCTGTATATGTAAGGCTGTCCATCCAAAGGCCTCATTGACTGTAAAAGTTAACTGATTTTAAGAGGATTAATGCCTTTGACATCCTCTGATACAGCATCTGGGGCTGAAACTCCTAAGAAAGGTGACAAAAAAGAAGCCAAAAAGCATCCATTGGACCCTTCAGGTTCTTCTGCTCCAAGCTCGGAACCACCTCTGAAAACTTCAAAATCATCTAATCTGAAGACAAAACTCTCCAATCCTGACTACTGTGGATCCAAAATCTACGATGTAGGATCCGACCCCGACAGATCCGACGAAGCACAAAGATAGGTCTCCTTGGATCCCTGTCCTCTGACTCTGGATCCAGTATCTTCCTGTCTCCCATCTGCTTTCTTGGAAAGACATCACCACTCTAGGACTTCAACCATTGCTTCCAATTTTCATTCCTCCAAAAGCATACGTGGATAGGATGATGAAATTTCTCTCAACGCAAATTCAAATGGGGGGCTCTCCCAGCTCATGATTACAAGATGCTAAAGGAATCAATGTTCCTGCCTTTGAGCTCCAGATACTGTTGTCATATATTTGTTATTTATTATATAGTCTAACAGGTCGGCAAACAAGATCTGAAGTATGGTAGGGGCTAGTGCATTGTGGGTAAGGGAGGAGCTTGAGAGCTTTCAGTGTTCTGTGAGCTGGAAAAACTGGCCAAATTGGATCCAAGGGTTGAATCCGAACCCATTTGTTGAGGAAGAATGAAAATGGACAACACAGATGGAATGTTATGGTAAGTACATAGCTTTTTTATTTTCAGTGCTCCTTTTAATTCTGAATTGGTATTTCGTCTTCTTGCTACCAAAATTCTCAAACAATGGGATGATATAGGTAAACTGATGAATGTAATATCTAGAATGTGTCATATTCCCAAGTTCTCCCCTAGCAAGGCATCCAACTTCAATGTGCAGAACAAACAAAATTCCCAGTCTAACAAGAATCAGTGTACCAAGATAAAATTGCATGAGGATAAGGCTTCCAAACCAAATAAAAAGGGCTGTTTAAGTAGTCAGTGTTGCAGTACCGATTCTTGGGTCTTTTTGCCTGCAGAAGCCCATAACTGGCCTAATTTCCAGAGACTTTCCATCATCCATAGCTGCTGGATGTCTGATGACCAATCACTGGATGTCAGGGTTTATGACTGTACCCCTTGCTCAGGAAACCAGATGGATTTTACAGAGTGCTGGAAAATCATAAGCACCTGTATAGGCTGATCCTTCTCTTGTCTCCACTGAATCTGCTAAATGTATACCTAGGACCAAGTCATCCTCTGCCTAATGACAGGGAAAGTAGATTATAGATAGATTTGGGCAGAAAGCCCATGCCTGTGCCTCTACCACCCTGGCAATGAGAGCTTTGAATTCTCAATTCCATATGCTTAAGTACCTTGAATCTCTTCGAGACAAAATGCTAGCTAAGGTAGACTGTACTGAGGATAGCACCTTATCTAAGGAAATTTAGAAGACAGAAAAGCTTTACACATCTTCAGACACTCCCTAAACTGTAGCTATGATGCCTTAGATGCTTTTTGCAGTGCAGCTGCCACAGCTTCTGTCATATGCTGACATGCATGGCTTAGGACTCGGCCCCTGTCAGGTCAGGTAAAGTCTGAACTACTAGATGCCCCATTAGACAAGGAGTTCCTTTTTTGATCCACCAGCTGAACACATTTTTGAGAAACCGGACAAAAAAGGAAAGCAGATTAAAAGTGGAAGAGAATTTTACCTATTTCCGACTCCAAGGTACAGTAGGAACTACCCTTCAAACCTTGGTCTTTTCCACCTAGACAATACAAGGGGAAGCCTCCCTACCCTGTGGTAACAAAAAAAAAAAGAAGACAGTCTAGGAGATGGCAAACAGAACAATTTATTTATTTATTTGTCTGTCCTTGTCTACTGGGAAAGTCCTACTGGGTAATACCCATTTTCAGCTGAGACCCAGGGAGAAAAGCTCCAATCTGAAGTAGTTGACTTCATTTGATCATCAACCTGTGGGGTGGGGGGGGGGGTGATCTAGACCGGATCCGAGATGGCCGTTTCACCAGCATCTGATCCAAGCTCCATGCTCCTCCCCTTACCCATAATACCCCTCCATCTCTTTCCTTCCCTCAGATCTTGTTTGCTGCGGCTTTGCCAAGCATTGGGATCTTAGAGGTCCAGGCATGGTAAGTGCTTTTTTCGGCTGTTTTGGGTGTTAGTGTTGCTGTTAGTTCAGGCAGGTTCCCTTTTCTCATTACTTACCCCCCCTTCGTTTTGCGTCACGTGATTGTTGTAAAAAAAAAAAAAAAGAAGTTTTTTGTTGTAGCAGTTAGAATAGGCCTTCTCTCCCTTCCCCCTCCTTGTTAGTGAGTTGTGTGCGAGTGCTTTTGGCAGATAGGTTAAGGCTTGGTGCTTTGTACCTTAATTTTGTTGACATGGCAGAACAGCAAGCAAAACTGGTCTTCAGGAAGTGCACAGAGTGTGGCTATAAGTTGTCGCCGGCCACACATTGTGTGTGGTGTGTTTGGGGGCTGCCCATCTTTCTACGGACTGCCCCATTTGTGCAGGGTTCAACCCCAGGGCTCTGAAGGATCGCAGGGAGAAATTGATCCTTAAGTGACTTCTCCCTTCCACGGAGGCGGCTGCCTCCACTTCTATTACAGTTATGGCCGTGACCGGTTCTTCAGCCACTGTTTCTTGTGCTCCATCCCAGGCTGGGACTCAAGTTTCAGTACACAGGTCTGGGGACAGGGAGCCTAGAAAAGAGAAGAAAGATAAAGACGGAGAGAGAGAGAGAGAAAGAGACAAAGGGAGGAAGAGATCCCCGGGCTGGACAGATCTGGTGGATCCTCCTCCAAAACAACAGGCAGTTGCCAGACCGGTTTCTCCTTGGCTCCGCTTGCCCAGATTCTCGCCAGAGGAGCTTAGACCTTCTACCATGGCCTCCGCACATTGACCCACCTGGTCGGCATCGGTGGCCTCGTCGCTTTCCACCAGAAGTTTGAGTGAGGCAGACATGGACAAAATGATGCGAAGATTTATTCGCACCCAGATTCAGATGAGGGTATTGCTAGCCCCCTCTCCCTCTGGAGGGGGGAATTTGCTTCCCTTTTTTCAAGAGAACGACTGGATATGCTCAATAGATCTCCAGGATGCATACTACCATGTAAAGATGCACAGATGCTCCAGGAGATTCCTCCGTTTTTGGCTAGGAGACAATCACCATCAATTTTGAGCCCTACCCTTCAGTCTTACTACAGTCCTCGGGGTGTTCAGGTTCATTTCAGTAGTAGCGGCTCACCTGAGGCTTCAGGGGATGCAGGTCTACCCATCCCTGGATGATTGGCTCCTTGCCACTCCCACCAGGCGTCTACTTTGTCAGGCCAGGGACTATTTCCTGAAACTGTCAGACTTGCTGGGGATTACAATCAACATATTCAAGTCTTCTCTAGACCCTGTACAGGTCTTAGACTACACAGGAGTGAGAACAGATAACATTACAAACCAAGGTCTTTCTAACTCCAGAGAGAATTCGAAACTTATGTCTTTGTGTGTCAGTGATCCCTCAACTACACAGGAGTGAGAACAGATAACATTACAAACCAAGGTCTTTCTAACTCCAGAGAGAATTCGAAACTTATGTCTTTGTGTGTCAGTGATCCCTCAGTCTCATCTTCCCCCAGCCGAGGCAGTTTTATGAGCCCGAGGTTCCATGGCAGCCACCATTACTCTTCTCCCCTATGCTCGTCTGCATATGCAAGTACTACAGTGGACACTTGCAGTTCAATGGTCGTTACCGGATCTACCGTTGAAGCATCCTATTCACATAAGCAACACTTGCAGGCAGGCCCCCTTCTGGTGGATGCACTCTTCAGATCTAGGGATGAACTTTTATATTATAGCAGCCCTCCCCAAGCCACAGTGACCATGGACGCCTCCCAGCTAGGGTGGGGAAGACATTGTTTGGGCAGGACAGTCCAAGGTACATGGTCCCTGATCGAGACCAAATTGCATATCAACATTCTTAGAGATATGGGCGGTCTTGTTAGCATTGCAGGCCCTTCATGCCTTCCTTCCTCTGGGAACTATTGCAATTCAGATGGACAACATGTCAGTGGTCTGATACATCAGCAAACAGGGGAACTAGATCTTATCCTCTTTGTTCCAAGGCCATGAGAGTGTAGGAATGGGTGATCTCCGCCAACCGTTTTCTGGTAGCAACGCACATTCCAAATCAATCCAACATTCTGGTGGACACACTGAGCAGAACTATCCTGGTGCCTTTCAAGTGGTTTCTGAATCCTTCTGCAGTGGAGCAGAACTTCCTCGAGTGGAATTGACCTTGCTGCAATCTCTTCGCATCTCCTTTCAATGCGAAGTGCAGCAAGTTCTTCGCTCTGATCCTCCCACAGGGGGAATCCCCCAGGGACGTTCTGTTCCATGCTTGGCATCCTGGTTTTCTTTAAGCGTATTCCCCTTTACCTCATCATAAAATTTCTCCAGCAGGCTCGTTGGTTGGGGAGCAGAGTCATCCTCATTGCCCCATTCTGGCCTCGCCAAGTCTGGTTATCTTTTCTTTGGTCTCATCTGATAGTTCCTCCTTGGATCTTGGATCCGATATCGGATCTCATTTTGCACCCCTTGAGGGTCCCTCATCCAGATCTGGGCTGTCTGAAGCTCACTGCTTGGCTGCTGCAGTTCCCTTGATTGATAGGATTCCCGGTCTGTCTTTCTTGGTCAAAACTATTCTGGTGGCAGCTCATAAATAGTGTACCAGAAAAATATACTGTAGCAAATGGAAGCGTTTTTCTATCTGAGTTTCTCAGTGGGATTTGGACACTTTCACAGCTCCTGTTCCAACAGTCCTTGAGTTCTGGCATACATTTTCCAGCAGGGTGCCAGCTCATCTACAGTAAAAGTTCAACAGGCTGCCATTTCCAATTTCCATGTAGGTGAGAACATGGCATCTGATATTGTTAATCCTTATTCATTCCTTATGTGTGGGTATCGGTTCCGACCTCGGAACCGAGCCGACCATCTTCCAAACTTGCGTCGGCTACAAACTCTTGAGCTAAAACTCTTACCCAGAATTCTCCTGTCCCTGTTACCTCAGATTTCATTTGCCGCATCGCCATTCGGACGTGTCAAGCTACTTCTCTTGAGCCAAGTACAATATTTTGTCCCTTCTTGAATCTTTTCAGTCCCCTTCATCTTATTTACCGCAAGGTATTTTCTTCTTTACCATCTTTGGTAAACCCCTGTTCCTCCTTATCTTCGGGTATTTCTTTCTGATTTTCCTTCTTTCCTAACATGGCAGATAAAAAAGGTAGTCCAGGATTTAAGAGCTGTTCAGATTGTGGCTATAAACTACCTACTTAAGATGCACATTCCCTGTGTGTCTATTGCTTGGGTGTGCCTCATTTATCAGTTGACCCGCCCTGTGGAATTTGTAAGAACTTCTCTAACAGGACGTTGATTAAGAGGAAAAATAAATTGTTATTGAAGGGGCTACTTAAATCTCCTTTTTCAGAGGCTATTTCTGTGTCGGAGGCTTCAACCCCTCCAAGATCCCATAAGAAAAAGACTGATGAACATACAAAGGCCAAGTCTCTTCCTTCGTCCCCTGCTGGGGACTCCCACCAACCGAGACCCAAGAAGGCTAAGCTTTCCACTTCGGATCTGACTTTTTCGGCTCCAGCGCTTTCGGTGCTTAGACCTTCAGCACCGAGGCCATCGGCGCCATCTGTGATTTCGGCACCGACTAGTCTGCCCTTTACCATATCAGCACAGTCTATTACCACATCGGCTCCAACAACTTACCCGGAACCGAAAACTCAGCTATTGACACCGTTTTTTTTTCAGTCCCAGCCTCAGCGCCGACAACCACTTCGGCACCGACCTTATCGTCGGTGCAGACCATGGCTTCGGCACCAATGATTTCCCCCGGTGCAGACACCTGTAGTTGAGTCCTTTACGGCCCCGTTGTTTTCAGTGCAGACTGGTGAGGTGGGCACCGAGCTTGCCCAATCTTTGGATAGACCTGACTCTCCCTCATCCGTGTCCGTGAAATCCACCAGAAGCCTCTTTGAACACAACATGTTGCGTCTTGTGGATCAAGTGCTTTTGGCCAGAGGTATCCTGCCCCCCAGAACATATTCTTCCTTGGAAGGTGATCACCCTTCGCCAAAGACCCCTACTTATTCTCCTCCTTCATTGCCTTTGAAGCCCCTTGATATAGCACAGTCTTCCCCCTCTATGGTTCCCTTTATGGACCTCACTAAGGAACTGCAGTTGCCTTCGTGGCAGGAGAGTTTTGCTATGACCCAGGATGTCAGCTGTGGCATATGTAATTTGGTGTTTCACAGCCATCCAGGGACTCCGAGTTGGCAGGCTGAGCCACTTAGGGGAGGGATGACCCCTGTCCTGGACACTCACCCCTCTTCAGGTGGACCGGCTTTCCAACTAATAGAGAAGGCTTTGGCATCGGCTGGCGATACTGTGCTATCAATCTCCCCGCCCTCCTCTGAACCGCAATGTACACAAGTCACTCCTAGTGGACACCAGGCGCAAGGGCCTCAGGATATACTCCCACAGGAAACCCCTTCTGCATTGTCTTCCCTAGCTTCTCCCTCTGAGGAAGTTCATCGAAAAAGCTTGTGCAAGAGGAAGCACATGGACTCCACAGAGGAGTCCCTTACTGAAGACACAGACTTTGATGATGGGGAAGGGTCCCCTCGGTCACCCTCTGAGGTATCCTTTGGTGATATCCTTGAAATCCTTAAACAGAGAGGTGACTGGCAGCCCTCTAACCCGACTTCTGAAGAGTCTGTGTTGCGGGCTTTTCGCGCTGGGCCCCCTACCTCCTGGGTTACTCCTCCTGCCAAGGAACTGGTCCGGCTCATCGTGCAGCATGCGCGGAAGGCTTCTGACACCGTTGAGGCCATTCCCCGGAGGCCAGATAAAATTTTGTCCCCTCCTGCTACTGACCCCCATTGGTCCAAAGGTCTTCCTGTAGATGCTCTGGTGGTGGCGGCCGCAACCAAGAAGGACCTGGCGGAAGAAGAAAGCCTGACTGTCCATCCGCCCAACAAAGAGTCCCGGGCTCTGGACAGAATAGGGAAGCGTACTTTTGCATCAGCGAACTTTGCAATCAGGTCCCTGAATTATATGGCACACTTTACCAGGCTTCAGAGGGATTTAATTTCTGAGCTCTCTGAAATTTTGGCTGGTGCCATGTCTGATAAGGTCCGTGACAAAGTGACCTCTCAGCTGGCCACCATTGAATCGATATCTAACTCCTCCATGTGCCTGATATCTCACGTATCAGAAGGAGCAGCTAGAGTGGCGAGTTCAGGCATTGTTCTGAGTCGACACGCCTGGATGCGCTTATGTAATTTTGCAGAACCCTTCAAGGCTTCCTTTTTCAACACTCCCATTGAAGCCTCTTCATTGTTTGGACCCAAGGCTAAAAGCACACTGGCCAGATGTGAACAGAATGGTAAGACTCTTTCTGCCATGCGTTTCTTCCCCTCAATGTGCTTTCTTCAGAAACCAGAAGAGTGGGAAGATATGGTACAAAAAGTCTCAGGGTCCTTTCCGTGACACACAGGCCGAGTTCTTCCCTAGAGGCAGAGTGGGAAACTCACAGGGAGGACACCCTTTTCGGGGCAGAGGGAGTCCGCGTAACCAGGGTTTCAGGGACTATTTTCCTGGCCAATCCTACCAGTGCTCCTGAAGAGTGGCCCAACTCCTTTCCTCTGGAGGTGGTTGGGGGTCGTTTTTCCTTGTACCCTTCTGCCTGGCTAACCATCACCACCGACTCATGGGCACAAAGGATAATAACCAGAGGTTACCATATTCCCTTCGATCTTTGTCCTGCCCCCCCCCCCCAACAAACTTACCCGACGTTCCACCTAGTCAAAGGGAAGAAGCAGCATTAGAGATATCAACGCTGCTAAGAAAAAGAGTCATCCAAATAGTCCCTCCAGACCAGATAGGATCCGAATTCTACTCTACTATTTTTGGTGCCAAAGAAAACCGGGGACTGGAGACCAATTTTGGATCTCAGTGTATTGAACACATTTGTAAGAGTGCAAAAATTCTGGATGGTCACAATACAGTCTGTCCTCTCGCTTTTGGAAAAAGACGACTGGATGTGCTTGATAAATCTTCAAGATGCATACTACCACATAAAAGTGGGCAGGCTATCAAGGAGATTTCTGCACTTCTGTGTGGGAGCCAGTCACTACCAGTTCAGAGTACGGCCCTTAGGACTCTCTACAGCCCCCAGAGTGTTCACAAAGTGCATGGCAGTCATCACAGCTCACTTGCAACTACAAGGATTCCAGGTGTTTCCGTACCTAGACAACTGGCTCATCTCCACCCCCACCAGACATCTATTATTGGAAGAAGTCCTGGCATACTCTCTTCTCGCTGCAGAAAGGCTAGGCATAACCATAAACTGGCAAAAATCCAATCTCACTCCATCTCTGTCCACAGAATTCATAGGGGTCATCTTGGATACAAAGAATTGCAGAGCACAGAATTCTAAGGATAAAGCAACAACTGATCCCAATCCTTTCAAGGGAGAAATCCCCAGCTCACTCTGTCATACAGCTGTTGGGTTTCATGGCAGCCTCCATCACCATTGTCCCCCTGGCCAGGTTTCACATGAGGCTTCTACAATGGCTACTGCTCACCCAATGGTATCCTTTTCAGTATCCTCTTTCAGCCAATATTCGAGTAACTCACAGGTGCAAACAGGATTTAAATTTGTGGATGACCCACAACCCGTCACAATGGTCTCGCCCCTTCTCCCCTCAGCAGCCCAAGGCTACAGTGACCACGGACGCCTCCCTGATGGGGTGGGGGTGGGGGGCTATGTCAGGGACAGACAGTCCAAGGTACTTGGTCCGAATTGGAGGCCCAATTGCATATAAATGTTCTAGAGCTGAGGGCGGTGCTTCTGGCGTTGCAAGCATTCCATCCCCTGCTGCCATCTGGGACTATTGAATACAATCAGACAATATGGCAGTGATCTCGTACATCAACAAACAGGGCGGAACCAAATCTTACCCACTCTGTCAAGAGGCCATGAGGATATGGCAATGGGCGATGGCTACCAACTGTTTTCTTCTAGCAACGCACATTCCAAAATGATAGCAGACAGACTCAGCAGGTGCATTCTACAACCTCACGAGTGGTCCCTGAATCCCTTGATAGCGGCGGAGATCTTCCACCGCTGGGGTCTTCCTTGCTGCGACCTCTTTGCATCCCCGACCAACTACAAATGTAGCAACTGCTTTGCCCTGATTCCCCCTCCGGGACAGTCACCCAGGGACGCTCTAGTCCATGATTGGCCCTCGGGTCTTCTTTATGCATTTCCACCTCTCCTCCTCATTCCCCAGTTTCTAAAGAAAGCTCGCCGGTTGAAGAGCAAGGTGATCCTCATAGCACCATATTGGCCTCGTCAGATTTGGTTCCCCTTCCTTTGGCCTCACCTGCTAGATCAACCATGGATTCTCCATCCAACCCCGGGGTTGATCTCCCATCCGCAGAATCTGATTCATCCCAACTTGGACAGCCTGAAGCTCACAGCTTGGCTCCTCCAATTCCCTTGATTTCCAGGCAGAATGATCTTTCTTTGCCAGTACGGGACATTCTTATTGCATCTCGTAAGTCTTCCACTAGAATTACTTATCTAAGCAAGTGGAAAAGACTTACCCTTTGGCTGAAAAAAAAAGCAAGTATATCCCTTTTCAGCACCAGCGTCGATAGTACTGGAGTATCTAGCCGACCTATTTCAGTCGGGTCTATCGGCCTCTACCATTAGAGTTCATTTGGCTGCAATATCTAATTTCCATGACTGTGTCCAAGACTTCTCTCTTATGTCACACAAATTATGCAAGACCTTCATAAAAGGTGTGAATAATCTAAAGCCCCCTTTTAGAGAACCTATACAACCGTGGGACCTGTCATTAGTTCTACAAGCTTTGACAATGCCACCTTTTGAACCAGCGTCTTCTTGCAACCTCAGATACTTGTCATGGAAAACCTTGTTTCTGGTCGCCATTACTTCTGCCAGACGTATCTCTGAGCTTCAAGCCTTATGCATCAAGAGTCCATACTTGATTTTTCATAGAGATAGAGTGTCATTGAGAACTAATCCTTCCTTTCTGCCAAAAGTGATCTCTGAAAAGTCCATTAACCAGACCATTGAATTGCCAATTTTCTTTCCAAACTATGTAAACAAAGGAGAGTATTGCCTACATACCCTAGATATTCACAGGCAAATTTGCTTCTACTTGAACAGTAAATCAGACCAGTTATTTTTGGCCTATTCTGGACTTAGATTAGGATGTGCTGTTGCTAAGGTCACATTGGCTAAATGGTTGAAAGACTGTATGACTTTCATTTATACACAACGTAATACTCCATTGCCTACTACCATAAAGGCTCATTCAACAAGGTCGGTGGCAACTTCTGCTGCCTTCCATGCCAGAGCTTCTTTACATGACATCTGTGCAGCTGTAACTTGGGCTACACCTCATACCTTCATCAATCATTACAAATTGGATTTGACCTCCAGGGGAAGAGCGTCTTTTGGTTCTATGGTGCTCAGGAATGTCCTTCCATGAGAGCCTCCCAGGAATAGAGGTAGCTGGGGACTCTGTCCCACTCGTAAGGAATGAACAAGGATTAACAATATCAGATAAAGAAGTTATGTCTTACCATAACGTTCCATCTGTATTGTTGATCCTCGTTCAGTCATTACAACCCTCCCTCCTTCTCCCTCCTGTGGCTTCTAGTGGATCTCACCATCTGGTTCTTTTAGGTCATTTGACCAGAGGTAGCCTCTACCTTCTTTTGACTTGCAAACTCAATCTGAGGTAACAGGGAAAGGGGAATTCTGGGTAAGAGTTTTAGCTCAAGAGTTTGTAGCTGACGCGAGCTTGGAAGATGGCCGGCTCGGTTCCGAGGTCGGAACCAATACCTACACGTAATGACTGAACGTGGATCAATAATACAGGTGGAATGTTATGGTAAGACATAACTTCTTTTTCTTTAGCTTCCTCCAAACTTTGCAAAACCTTTATTAAAGGTACCTTTCTTTTAAGACCCCCTGGTTAAAGATCCTACTTCTCCCTGGGACCTTATCCTAGTTTTACAAAACTTTGGTTGCTCCACCCTTTGACCCTGCTGTTTCTGTGGATTTCAATTTTTTTATCTTAGAAGACAGCCTTTCTAGTCGCTATTACCTTGGCTAGGAGAGTGTCAGAACTCCAGGCATTATCTGTCAAACCTCCATATATTATTTTTCATAAAGACAGAATTTCACTTCGTACTAATCCTTCTTTTCTGCTGAAAGTGGCCTCTGAAACAAATAATCACTCAATCAATTTACTTGTTTTCTTTCCAAATTTTCCGAACAAGGGTGCATATAAATTGCATTTATTAGATGTGCATAGACAGCTAAGTTTCTGCTTACACAGGACTAAATCCTATCGCAAGTCTGATCAGTTGTTTGTGGCCTTTGCTACACCCTTTCTGGGCAAACCGGTTTCTAAGGTAACCATTGCCAGATGGATTTCCCTTTGTATCCTTCAGGTTTACAAAGACAAAGGTTTGTCCCTTCCGGGTAGGGTAAATGACCATTCTATCAGGTCCATGGCTACATCAGCTACTTTTTGGTCTAGTGTCTTTGGATGATATTTGTTCAGCAGCTACTTGGTCTTCATCTCACCCCTCACACCTTTATTTCTCATTATAAATTGGACATGGTTTCCAGGGGGAGAGCATCCTTTGGCTCTGCAGTGCTCTGGAATATCCTTCCATGAGGACCACCCAAGGTTTTGGTAACTGGGGACTCTGTCCCACAGGTTGATGATCAAATGAAGTCAACTACTTCAGATAAAGAAGTTATGTACTCAGCATAACGTTCCATCTGAGTAGTTAGACTTCATTTGTCATCAACCGTCCCTGCCTCCTTCCCCCTGACCTTCTCATTATGTTTCCTGCATTAGCAGGCAGAAGAGAGCACCTTTGCGGATCTCCTGTTTTTTCTTTGTTAGTGAAGGTTATGGTATCAGGTTTATGTAAAGGGCATGGCAAACTCGATGTGAGGGAAGGAAGGAGATGGCAGGGGTATTATGGGTAAGGGGAGGAGCTTGGAGCAAGGATCAGATGCTGGTGAAACCGACGTCTAAGATCGACACCCCCACACACACACACACACACACACACACACACAGGTTGATGACAAATGAAGTCAAACTACTCAGATGGAACGTTATGGTGAGTACATAACTTCTTTTATGCTTACATTGCATTATATTAAGTTTAAGTTCCAGTTAAACAGTAGTTACATTTCTATTTACATTTATACACCAACAATAGTTACATTTATACATTCTAAGATTTTACAAAGATGGACAGTAGGGCAGTAATAAGTTTTGTAGTGCAGGTCATTTTTCTGGATGATGAATGAGTTTGTGTGCTGTAGTTAGTTGTAAAGATGTTGGATAGTTGTGTAATTCAAGCCAGTTTAATTCCTTTAAGCTGTGACAGTGGTGAGTCATATGAGGGAGATTAGTAGTACATTTTTCTATTTTATTGTAGCAGGAGGCAAGTTTCTTGCTATGAATGTTGTTCAAGTTTGTTAGGATAGGAGTGGCATATAAGAGTATAAGATGGTGGCTAGAGCTTTTCTTGCAATATCTGTAAGGAAGCCATTGGTACAGTAAAGGGAGCCCAGTTTCTGGTGTGTATATTTAATGATGTGCAGTATATGCTGGTCATATTTGAGACGGTCATCTATGGTAACTAGAAGTTTACTGTGAGTTACAGTTTCAATGACAGTGTTATTTGCTGACTATTGTAAAAGATTGCTTTTGATTTTGGCAACTTTTTAAGGTAAAAAGCATTAAATTGTTTTTCTTGGGGTTGAGTAAGAGGTTTGATCTTTGAGCCAGGTTTCTACAGAGGAGAAATATTTTTGGGTAATGTATTGCAGCTTATTTATTGTTGGGACTGCACATATTAATGTTGAGTTATCTGCATACTGAACTAAACTAGCATGGTGAGTGGAGGTGTGGAGTTCATTAATAAATATATTAAGTAGGAGAGGACCCAGGATAGAGCCCTACTCGAACACCTGTAGTAACTAGTTAAAAAGATGAGGAACCACAACAAGGAGTACTGTGAAAGTCCTGTTGAGAAGACTCAAACGAGTAGTTGTTTCTGCGAGACAATATCAAATGCCTGTGACAAGTCTAAGAACATGGCGGACACAGGCATGCCATTGTTTCTATGTTCGAGGTTAGGTATTGCATCAGCTCCATATGAATGTATTTCTCTAATATTTTGGAGGGTAGGGAGAGAATCGCTATTGGTCTGTAGTTATTAACCTCTGTAAATGTGCCACCTTTCTGCAATGGTTTCATATATGATTTTTTTCCACAGTTGGACTTTATCTTTCCACTTTGGACCTGTAATTACTGTGGACACAGGGGAGGCTATGACTTCTGTGGCCTTGTTTAGGTAGTCTGAGGGTAGTTGGTCTACAACTATGGAAGTAGTTTTTAGTTTAAGGAACAAATTCATTATCAGTGAGATAGGTGATGGACTAAAATTGAAGTGCTGTGGGTGATTGGACAGTGGTAGGGGGCAGATGTATTAGTGTCTATGCAATCAATATTATATCTCAAGTAAGAATTAAACTATGTGCAGATGGAGTCTATTATATTGTCTTTTTGGAGAGGGGAGTGGTGGTCTTGCCAGGGTGGAGTAGCTTAGTGATGACAGAAAAGTTTGGGGTTGTTTTTATGTTTGTTTTGTAGGGCTGGTATAGTATGTTTGCTTATTCTGTCTGATATGGAGTTTTGCAAGGTTTATAAGATGTCTAAATTCCTGGAAGACATTTTGAGTTCTATTTGTATACCCATTTTTCTAGGCTTTATCCCTTTTTATCATGCTTTTGTTTCTTTTGACAGCCAAGATGTGGGGTTAGCCTTTACCCTTTTATTACATACTGGTGCTAGATTAAGATCTGTAAAAGCCAACACGGAAGGACTGTAGCTGACCAAGTTCGCAGATGCCTGCAAACTGGGCGCCATAATCGACTCTCCAGCCGACACAAGCATCCTACAAAAGGGCCTCATAGAAACAGACAACTGGTGCCAGAGCCATGGCCTCAAGCTAAACGCCAAAAAGTGTATAGTCATCCCCTTCGGCAAAAACAAAGTGCCATCAAATTACCACATAGATGGTAATCCATTAAGTACGGAAGAAGTAATTAGGGACCTGGGGACCCAAGTTGATAGCAATCTCTCATTCGACAACCACGTGGCCAAAGTGGTTAGAAAATCATTTTATATAGCCCACCTAATCATGAAGGGATTCACATCTAGATCAGGGAAGGTCATTGTGCCTCTTTACTCATCCCTCATCAGGCCCATAATTGAGTACAATTCCCCTTTTGGGATGTACCTTACCAGACACCTGCAGCAACTGGAAAGACCCCAAAAGTACCTCACCAAGAGGATCAAAGGGCTCAAACAGATGCCATATGCTGCCCAGTTAAAGAAACTCCAGCTCTACTCAGTGGCATACCACCTGCTCAGAGGCACTCTGTGCCTGACGTATAAAGCCATGTCCAACCCGGAATTAATGGACATGCTGCACCTCAGAAAATCCAAATCCCATCGAGCTACGCGCTCGAGACTTGAACCTCAGCACTGAAATAAATAGGACATGCTGGAGGGACAGATTCATAACCCAGAGGCTCCCTTCACTCTGGAATAAAATCCCAGTCCATGTTAGGCAGAGTCCCTCATTGACTCTCTTCAAGAGGAATCTTGATGAGTGGATGGGAGATCGTAGATTTACTCCGGGTATCACTTCTGTGTCACTGTTAGACAGATGCACAGTATACTAACCTCGAAAAAGGGCATAGCAAAATTCATTTTAAAATGGGTGGCGAAAGCCAAACACACTCTGGCTAGGCTTCTAAATGCCCTAGGGCAGATAGCCTAGTATGAACCTATGAACCTATAAGAATATGTTGTTAAAGCATTCTACAGCAGTATCTAGTGGCGTTGTTCTATGTACACTCCATTTATATTGTTTTAGTGTTTCACTGAAAAGATTTTTGAAATTTGTGCATTTCATATTTGATTATAGATAATGTTTATCTAGGTTATGGTGAGTTCTAATGGCATGTGTTGGTATGTGGTCACTTAGGCTGTCTGAGAGGCAGCCTGTTTTATCAGTTTGTCTACTTCACTATTATAATATTTTCACAATCCCCAATGCAACAGTCTTGCCACATTATTATGCCTTTCAGTATACAGTCCATCTGCCATTAGTATATCACAACCAACAAGATGTGCGACTGTTTCCAATTCTGTTTTACAAAACCTACATTTGTCTGTTTCTCTCATATGTTCAATGGACTTTGTAAACCAATGTGTACATAGTCCACTATGTTGTGCCACAAATATTAGCCTTTTGTCTTTTGGTATAGATTCACCTTTCCTTAACCATTCCTGTGTTCAATCCTGATCAACATGAGGTTGTTCCAGGAGTTTTCTGTACTTGCAACTATATTTATGTATTTTCCACATTTCTTGCCTTTTCATCTGATCCTTCACCTTTTATTCTTTTGTTTTTTGGCACATTTAGTTGCTGTCTGAATTTTATATACTTCTGGTTTGATTTCCATTCCTGCTGGATGATGATATACTTCTGCTAAACTAAGCATGGAAGTCACCTTACACTTATTCTCCTCATGTTTTAAAACTTTCTCTACATTTAGGTTTTGTGAGGTCAACAGGTA